>NW_006766887.1:1503232-1575048 GCF_000275845.1 Dichomitus squalens LYAD-421 SS1
TACTGTATAGTACTACGTAGCCACAGATGTACAGTAGTATATATAGGGGACCTCTGTACCCCCAATCTACAGTTCAGTTCACTCGAACATCTCCTCTCATCGCTCTAACAAGCCTCTTACAACCAACAACCCTTCTAGGTGAGTTGCAGGCTATCCGCTGTCGTTGCCACCCGCGGGAGAGGCCTTCGCCCCCCGGGTTCAACACTAGGAACGGGAACTTATTAGTTGGTTTCTAGTCTTATGATGCAGTATGACACAGGCAATGATAGACAGCAAGTGGTTCAACTGCGGCAGCAAGCGTCCATCTAGCTCGAGTTTTGTTGGTTCGGCTGAGGCAGCTTTTCGGCGGGACGTCCGGAGACCTATGAATGCATAAATGGAATGATGTGTAGAGTAGCAATACAGATGAGCGTGTACCGAGGTTGTGGCTGCAGCATTAGGGGCCCAGGAAGTCTATGGTACAGCAGGGGATAATGGGAGCAGACAGTCGCACTGTGCTCTCGGTATGAAACACGGGAAACCAAGACGAAAGACAGACTGATGAGGTATCTGGGATATGGGGAGAGAATAAATGAGTGAGGTGTGCTGTGCGGAATCATTGTGAAGGGCCCGAAGATATGATGCAAAGCGATATTACGATGTATGGATAACAGATGGATACTCATAAGGCGATAACGACAACTACAAGATGAAAGGCAAAGATGAGCACTCGGGGTATGAAATGCAAGGCGGAGGAAACCACTCACTCAAAATACAAGATCCAAACCAGCCGGATGGTACAAGTTAGCCAAAGAAAGCGACGGAATGTTGATGATATGATCGCGGGAGGAAGTATGGACGGCGCGTTGAGGACGATTCATCTCACTGCTGGCCGGCAGGCGCACTGTCACTCGATTTCCGGTTCTTCTGCATCACAGCCAACACGGGAGTAGGAACAGAGAATCTCTGCGACTTGGATGCACCAAGGAACGGCCATCCGTCAAAATGCTTGGTCTCCGAAGCCGATCGCTTGAGAGGCGACTGGCTTCCTCCGTCCATCGCGGCCGTATCGTCGTCCGCGGGCCGCTGTGACGGCTGCATCGACTGAGTTCGACGCCTGAAGAAATTGCGGGTACGCCATGAGGATGGCGGGCCGTGTTGCTGAGAGGGTAGAGGCCCCGGCTCGTCCTCATCCGGAATGTTGATGGACGGGAGGCCTTCATCGTTTGTCGACGGTTGGGGAGACTCAGAGCCATATTGCGAAGGGAGGACTTCCTCCGAGCGCGCTACACCGCCAAGTAACTACGTCAGATGGCCCGTTGTCTCAAAACAAGAGACAAACTCACACGCAGCGATGCTCATCCCTAGGCCTGGGTTGAGACCAAGACCATCTTTGGGAGGCAATGGTGGCGGTGGCCCGGAGATCGAAGCAACCGGGGAAGCTGATCGCGTCCCCTCGAGTTCCAGGAACGAGCCCTCACGGCTCTTCGGTTCGGGGAGACGGATGATCGGAACTTGAGGAACGTCTTTCGAATCCTCGCCAGGAGCATCATGGCCCCCTGTACGCCTGAGACTCCTGCTGCGACTCGCCCGGCGACGGAGCGAGTAGATTGACGACCGGTCAGGACGTTCTCGACGCTCGCCGTTTCTGTCCGTAGGCGTCTTCGGTATTCGTAAGCTAGCCTTCGACGTCCTGCTGCTCCGTTTCTTGGCTGCAGACACACGGCTGGTACGATCTCCAGGCTTGTGGGGCTCAGGCGTGCCGCGCGCGCCATTTGCCACCACCACAGCCTTCGTTGCGACGGCCTTCCCAGTGATCTCTATAACCTCGGCGTTGCGGAAGCTCGAAACGCCCGACATTCTGTCCATGTCACTGTGGATCTCCGCCTCGAGCGCCGAGTACGACAGCTCCTCGTCATGGGCGGTATGATGGGACTGATGAGAGCTTCGCCGGACGTCGCCGTGGCCTTCCGCCGCCTCGCTGAACTCGCGGTCAGGAGTCCAGTCGTCATCAGAGAAGTCGAGGTTGAAGTTGTCGAGGTCGTCCATCTCCTGCGCCATGTCCTGCGCGAGGTTCCACGCCTCCTCGAGCTCTGCCTGGAGCTCGTCGTTGCGCGCGCGCGTCTCGGTCAACTCCGCACTACGTTTCGCGTAGGACGCGTTCAGCTTGCGCAACGCCATCGCGAGCGCACTTGCGATGTGCAGGTCTTGCAAATGCGCGATCTGCGCCTTGTGGTCCGCGACGCGCATGAGCGTCTCCATGAGTCTGTCGCAGGACGTAGTGAGCTCCGCGAGCTGCGTCGTCAGATTGTAGAGCGGCTCGCCATCCGTGTCAGGCTGTTGCGACAAGGCGGCGAGCGACTGGAGGAGCATCGCGCGCCGGTGCATATTGAACCGGTACTGGGCCTGGGTGGTCGCCCGCAACTGTAAGATGACCGCTATCAGCATCTGGAACGTTCGTTACTCTGATAGGATACCCGTACCTGTTCCAGGCGCTCCAATTCTTGTGGGAGCTCGACGTCCATGGTTTGTATGGGTACGACACGGATGAAGGGCTCGGCGGCGGATTGGCGAATAACTCTTGACACGGTCTCCTGGAGCTCCTCTGAAGTGAACGTCCACTGAGCAGCCTCCAGGGTGAGAGGCTTCCACTTGATGGGCTCATACTCGAAAGTCACCCCAGGCGGGGGCGCCAGCGGCGGTCGTTTGGGAACTACTTTCAGCATAGCGGGCGTCGATGCGCGGCTCGTGGATGCAGGGGTGCCAGGACGTTCAGAGGCAAGGATGCTTGTCTGCACGCTCTTGTCAGACAGCGTCCGCCTGTGCCCATGTCCATTCCCTCCGTCCACCGCCTTCGCCTGAATGGGGCTATCGAGGGCGTACATGCCGACGATATCGTGGACTTGGGAAGACTGTGTTGATTGAGGCCTGCTCACGTCCGTCCATGGTGTCGTCGGTCCAGACTCGCCCCCAGAAGGCACAGACACGATTGGAGGTGGTGGGGGAACGGTTTTGAGGAGACTGTCCCCAGGTACACCCTCGCTCAAGGGAGGCGGAGGGGGAACAGATGCGGGGACGGTAGAATTAGATGGGGCAAGCTCAGACGACGATGGAGGAGGAGGGGTTGCGGTATGTGCGAGTACGGGTGCGGGCGGCTTCGAGATAACAGACGGTCTCTCTACTGGTATTGGCGGCGAGAACACCCTTGGAGCTGTAGGTGTAGGCCCTTCCGGAGGTAGGATAGCACTATCAGGAATTGTAGGAGACGGTGGAGTAGGGTCGACCTTTGCTACGTCAAGGTCCGCCGGAGCAGGTATGTTCCATTGGCCAGTCTCCTCCACCGCGGCCGGACGCCCAGAAGATGTCTCAGTACTCGCACCATGATCCTCCGTCGACGCCGTCGAGACCTCACTCCTACTCGAGTCGGTCCGTCGAAGATTTGGCTGTTGTACCTGCTGCGGCGTAGAAGATGAAGTCGAAGAGGCAGACGCATTCCGTTGCAATGGCACGGGGGCGGACGCGGGGGTCTCTGGGCGCGGGCTGCCTCGCAGGGATTCAGGGGACGATGCGCGGGGGAAGGCCCCGAACTCGTCTGCCTGCTGGAGGCGTGCAGCGAGGTCAAGCGGAACAATGTTCTTCACCGGAAGCGTTCCCGCTCTGCCCGGGGCGCGGGGACCAATTGGCCTACGGGTAACGGAGGCGGGGGGCGAGCGTGCGCGTTGAATGTCCATGGTCGACGAAGGCGGCTAGCGCATCGACACGGATGGAAATCAGGATTCGGGGTAGGGGCGGGGGCAGGCGCAGCAAGCTCAGGGGGACATGGAGGGACAGAAGAGAAGAGCACGAAGGCTTGCTAGGATCGGTCATGGGCAAGTGCATGGAGTGATGTCTGATGGCACCAGCCCTGGGAAGCGTTCACTTCCCCCGGCCCTCCGTCCTTGATCATCGCCCAGAACGGGGCGCTCAGCGATGCATGCTAATGCCTGTATTCTGAATCTCGGTCCGCCAGGTCTACCGTCTTAACACCGCCAACGATGGTGCTATCGCGGATGCGAGGCCACAGCGCGTGGACGAGAACTCGAAGTATGGATCGAGTGCTGTGGTGCGACACAGCGCCGTGACTACGACAACGGTCAAGAAGGTAGAAATACAATTCTTGAAGACGTGGCTACGTGCAACCGTAATACTTCTCATACACTTCGCACGAATTCGCAATCTGGCATGACGCAGTTGAGTGAAACCATCACCATCATCAAACCTGTAAGCGTCAGGGTCACGAAGCTATCAGAACCTGTTACCCCATGAAAGGCGGAATCAAAGTCAGCGAAAGTCGCCTAAATGACACCAGCACCGATTAGGTAGGACTTACCGCGGAGGGTGTCAATCCCAGATCTCGCAGTGTCCGCGAAAAGTCGGATCGAGCAAAGGTCTTCCTATAGATCACAGATTCGACATCAAAATCAGCAGCCGGTTCATCTACGCCAGCACACGTGGGAGAAGGTGGTCGGGACAATGGACGGAAAGACACGATGAACGCACCTTGGGAACGTCAGCGAGAAGTTGACCGTCTCAACGTCAACCTCCAAAGTCTGCGCAGCCAAGAATTCTGCCACCTCACGCAGCGCTATAATGTCAATGACAACGAACGTACCATCGATCCCCACATCAGCTCGGCGAACGCGGAACAAGGAGGAACAACAGCACTGCACGTACTGGAATCGCTTGGGAGCGTCGTCGTGTACGGCTGCCCGCCCTTGGCCATCCTAATTTGCAGCCGTGTCTCGGGGTAGTCCTTCCCCGCCAGCCCGGCCTTCGGTGCCGAAGCGGTAGCAGTACTGGCAGTGCTCGCCGGCTCCACTGCGTCTGGCAGCGGCTTCCCCTCGCGCAGCGCCTTCTCTCGCGCCGCCTTCTCTGCGCGCGCTTTCTTGTCCGCCTCGATCTGTGCCTTCACCGCTGCCCGCGCCTTCGCATCCTCGACTTTCTCTGCGCAGTGATTGTGTCAGAGAGGCGAGCGACGATGGAGACGTGAGCGATGGGGGCTAGACGTACCGCGACGTTTAGCCTCGGCCTCCTTGAGTAACTCCTTCCGTTTCAACTCCTCCCGGAGTTCGTTGATGTCCTGACCGTAGACAGACGAACGCATGGATAACATATCAGATCGTGACATATGACACGACATAGTGTGAAAGCTGCATGGAAGCCGCAGCAGGCAGACATGGCGTATGTGGGCGTACCTTGCCCGACTTCCGGCGGATCGCCTCGTTGGCGAGGGTCTCCTTTGCCTCTTCCTTCGCCTTCGCCGCCTTCTTTGCGGCCATTTTCTCCCGGAGCTCCGCCAGCTTCTGCTTCTTCTCTTCCTCTGTCAAGGGCTTAATCTGTAATTTATGGGGTTCAGTTCAGTGTGTTCGAGGCAAGCGACCTTCCATGCCCACGCAGCCAAGTCACTCAACAAGACGCCATGAACCCTCCGCGGAAGGATGTTTCCACCGTCTCCCGATGAATGCACAAGTGAAATCGGCTGGCAGAACAGCGCGCTCAGCCCCAGCCAGTTACACACAGAGCATTAGATCCAGGGTGTAGGTTGCAGGGTTGTACCCTATACGCCGGACTGGTTTCCGACACGGCAAACGACTCTGACGCGTCACGGACTTCCACACGGTGCATTCCTCGGACCGAGCACTGGAGCGAGCGGTCGATTCAGCGAGACAAAGCGCGTAGAGTTGACTGTCCGCTTCACCCTGAGTAACTGGCAGCACATACCACTCGCAATTTCCGCCGTTCCCGGAGCATATGCCACAAACCGACATCCAGGCGGCGAGAGACAGGACGGACCCATTGTGATGCGGGCAGCAGGAGCAGGAAGCAGAAACGCGTCAGGGAAGGTTGCGTACCTCCTCCGTAGACTCCTCGAATTGGTCGTGCCCACTCTTTTCCGCATGGTAGTTCGCAAGGTCGACGTTCTTGAACGTCTTCCCACAGACCGAGCACTTGATGCTCTTCGCCTCGGCCTCGGCCGCCGCCGTCGCCGCCGTTCCTCCCGACGAGCTCTCTCCGCCGCCCCCAGATCCACCCTTCTTGCCATATACAGCCTTGAGCGCAGCGAGTTCATCGTCATCCTCGTCGGCGTCCATCGCGTCTCCGCCGCCACTCGTGGGAGGGGGCGCGGATCTGGAGGATTCAGACACGGATGAGAGATCGGGGACGGGCTTTCCCTCGTTCTCAATGATGTGGTCCATCGCGGGTTGTAGACCGCGGTTCCCGGTCGCCTTCAAGGCCCCTGTGTACCATGAGACATCTGTGAGTAGATCAGGACGATCACGGTACCATACATTGAATGCGTTGTGGGTCAAAACCCATAGAGAGAAGCACCTCCTTGTCTGACATGGCTGGTAAACTGGGTCACTGCGAGGAATGATCTGACTGGCACACAGTATCTGGTACAAGCAGATGAGCATTCGTGGAGGATGTGCTGCAGCGTAGTACAGACGCTGATGCGTAATGGTATCAAATCTGCCTTTTACGGAAGTCTTATCTTAGCCGACTGAACCGGCCCGAGAGCTGCGCTGTCTGGGGATGCAGAGAATTGGAAGCTCTCGCGAACAATGTCGAGGAGACTGGAGACTGGCAAGGTGTTGTATAATAGACACCTGAGGGCATCAACGAGAGAAAGCACGGATATCAAGAGTGCGAGGGTATATGTTAATAAGATGGATGGGTCATACAGTACAACAGTCGAGATACCACCCATGGCACAACGATGGGATCGGGTGTCATGGCGAGGTTGCGCCCGAAGGCCAAAACCATCCTAGTATCTTCCATAGAATCCACAGCCCAATGACAGCGGCAGCGCAGTAACCTATTGTCCGCAACTGCTTCACACCACCGGGTGTTAGGCCGAATGCCTGTCCGGCTCTTCGTGAGGTCTGCGCGAGGGAGTTGCCGAACGACGAGAAGGCGTCGCGCTGTGGGTGCAGTACAAGTGGAGCGCAAGAAGCAGGGTGGGATAGTATGGGTCCACAGAGAAGCCAGGAAGAAGATGGAGAAAGTAGGCAAGAGGAGGTCAGAAGATGCGCAAGGTGGGACAATAGCAAGTTGCTCACCGCATTGTCGAGGGCAGAGTTCTGCTGCTCGACGTCGTCGTAGATGTCTGATGTAACCTATGACCCTCGTGAGCATTACAATGCAAAGAAACGTACATAGTGCGTTAGCGTACGCCGCGTAGTGTGCGAAGTTTGGAATGCAATTCCTCCAGCCTCTGATCGTTCTGCAACTCGTAGGTATCCTCTACCCGCGCATCTCGTGAGGAAGACATTGGTGTGATGTTTATTGCCTCAGAGGAAGTGTTTGTGGCTTGTGAACGTGTAGTTCTAAGTGAGGTTTATCTCGCCTGAGTCGGAATAGTCCCAGGAGACGGCGTGGAGGTGACGGTGGAGGAGGAAGCAAGCGCCCATAACGGGAGCTGCTACTGCGGGCACGTGGTAGCCGAGAATAGCACGGTCGCGCGACGTGTCCAGCGCGTCTGCAGTCGCCGCCAAGGTATCCTTCATTACCCCCCGCTCCTTCGCCCTTTCTCTCCGTCTTCAACGCCTCCAAGGCGTCCCCGACACCGGTCATGCCATTAGCCTACTCACTGCCGAGTGATGTGTCCCCTGCGACGGTCACCAATACTTCCTCGCTCTTGCGTATCATCGCCTTAGCTCTCATCTCGGGTGCTGCTATTGCGTCACGTCTCTTCGCAGTCGTAAACTTCGAGAGTATTATTCACGAGTTGTGCGTACTAATTTAACACCCACTTACTCGTGTGTACTCACGGAAGTCGATCTAACAGCGACCCATGGTTTAATTAGTAAGTACTACAGCATACAGCCAAGACTGGGGTTAAGTGCGTGAGGTCATATAGCCGGGCAACAAAGGTTCTTGCTGAGAAGGGTTTCTATGTGAGTGCGTTAGGACATCTTGACAAGCGTTCAATATGAATGCGTCACAATCTAGGCGTTCTGGAACTGGTTCGACCATACTGCGTGGTATCCCCTCGGCCGTGTTGTTGGAGGCACCATCTACCCCGGTTTGATGGCGACTAGCGGCGTCATATACAATGTGCTTCACGCGCTCAATCTACCCGTCGACATCCGCAACATTTGCGTTCTTCTCGCGCCTGGTTTCAGTGCACTCACTGCTTGGTCCACGTACATGTACGTGTGCCCCATCACGCGCGCTTCTTTCCGCTAACATCGGCATCAGGTTCACGAAGGAATTGAAGGATGAGAGTGCCGGCCTACTCGCCGCCGTCTTTATTGGCATCGCCCCTGGATATATCTCCCGCTCCGTCGCCGGCTCCTACGACAACGAGGCTATCGCTATCTTCTTGCTCATGTTTACCTTCTACTCATGGATCAAGGCTCTCAAAACTGGAAGCGCATTCTTCGGCACACTCACCGCGCTGTTCTACTTCTATATGGTCGCCGCATGGGGTCAGTATGATTTGCTGTGTGTTGGAATAGTACGGGTCGAGCGCAGTATGCGTGAGCCTGTCCGCGAGCACTCGATGTCCGCTTGCCGATGCAGGGTCGGGTCGGCTGGCCACCATGTGCGGGCCGTGTTATTCCTCTTGAATTGCCCTAATGCTGCACACATCCTCACATGTTTTCTTGCAGGCGGCTATGCTTTCATAACGAACATGATCCCTCTTCATGCCTTGACCCTGATCCTCATGGGCCGTTTCAGCAGCCGTCTATACGTCGCGTACTCGTCTTGGTACGCGATCGGTACCTTGGCCAGTATGCAGGTTCCGTTCGTCGGCTTCCAGCCGGTGCGGACGAGCGAACATATGGCCGCTCTAGGTAATGTTCGGTGGATCGTCGCTTTAGCATGGTACTGAACCAACATGACCTTCGCGGCAGGTGTCTTCGGCCTCTTGCAGATCGTCGCCTTCGCTGAGCTCGTACGTGCTCACGTGTCCTCGAGGCAGTTCCAGAGCATCCTGTTCGGCTCAGTCATCGTTATCGGCGTACTCGGTGTTCTCGCCTTCGCGGGACTCACGTACAAGGGCTGGATTGCACCCTGGACCGGGCGGTTCTACTCGCTGTGGGACACGGGTTACGCAAAAAAGTAAGTTTAGCCGTTTAGCGCGCTTGTCAGACTGAATGCTCATGAACGCCGCGTCCCGTCGTGCCGTCGCACGATAGATACATTCCCATCATCGCCTCGGTCTCGGAGCACCAGCCCACCGCATGGCCGTCGTTTTTCATGGATCTGCAGTTCCTCATTTTCCTCTTCCCAGCCGGCGTGATCCTTTGCTTCCGTGAGCTACGCGACGAGCACGTCTTCGTGATCATTTACGCGGTCGTCGCCAGTTATTTTGCAGGCGTCATGGTCCGTCTCATGCTGACACTCACACCTGTCGTATGCGTTGCTGCCGCCGTCGCCTTCTCGTCCCTCTTGGACACATACATCGATCCTGTAGAGCCCGAGGTCTCGGAGGTCGCCGTGCCAGCTACCGGTGGCGACTCCTCTGCGGCTTCTCCCGCGACGGTTGATGGTGCTGTGTCCAGTAAGAAGGCCAAGAAGGCCGCTGCCGCTGCCGCCGATGCATCCTCTACTGGCATCGCGTCTGGCATCGTCGCTGCGATTGGCGGTCAGTCCAAGAGCCCCAAGGCGCGCGGGATATTCGGGCTCGATACGCGGCTTTTGATCGTGGTCAACGCGCTCGGCATGCTCCTCTTCTTTGTCCTCCACTGCACCTACGTCACCTCTAGCGCCTACTCATCCCCGTCGGTCGTGCTCGCGTCCCAGAACCCGGACGGGAGCCAGCACATAATCGACGACTTCCGCGAGGCGTACTACTGGCTCCGACAGAACACGCCGCAGGACGCGGTCGTGATGAGTTGGTGGGACTATGGATATCAAATTGCCGGTATGGCGGATAGGCCGACATTGGTTGACAACAACACCTGGAACAATAGTCAGTCATCTTCTTCCTTTCATCGGCACCTCAATCTCCGTCCCCATGGAACGCTAACCTTCCGCTGTCTCGGTCGTAGCGCACATCGCGACCGTCGGGAAGGCGATGTCGAGCCCCGAGGAGGTCGCATACCCGATCCTGCGCAAGCATGACGTCGACTATGTGCTCATCATCTTCGGGGGTCTCATCGGCTACTCGGGCGACGACATCAACAAGTTCCTCTGGATGGTCCGCATCGCGCAGGGCGTCTGGCCGGACGAGATCCAGGAGCCCAACTACTTCACACCCAAGGGCGAGTACCGGATCGACGATGCGGCGTCTCCGACGATGAAGAACAGCCTCATGTACAAGATGTCCTACTACCGGTGCGTGTGTCCTGGCGCCTCTGGCATGGCGGCCGCGTGCAGCGTGCTGGCCCGAGGGCTACCGCCTGTTCTCCATGCTTGCTCATGAGTACCCTTTTATGGCAGGTTTGCGGAGTTGTTCGGTGGGAGTCAAGCCGTCGATCGTGTGCGCGGTCAGCAGGTCCCGAAGACGGGCCCTACGCTCGATTACCTGGGTGAGTTTGCATGCCATTACCCGACGACGATGACCGAGTTTGCTTATATGTGCTCCGCCTTGGACAGATGAGGCATTTACTTCGGAGAATTGGATTGTGAGTCTCTTGCGCGTTCCCCGTCTGTGCTTGGGGTTCTCATGACATTCTGCCTTCGTGATCAGGTCCGCATCTATCAGGTCAAGAAAGAGGATCTACTGGGCCGTGACCTCAAGACAGCTAACGTATTCGCTAATGGCAAGAAGAGGAAGAAGTCAAAGCCTCTAGCGAGACGAAAAGCTCTTGCGTAAATTCTGTCAACCTTTGTCTGCTAGTATATTATATATTTTACCTGTCTTCTTCCGCGTCGTTTTTGTCGAGATAGATCTAGGCGTGTCCGGAAGAGAACCAGCTGCCCTGCCAGAACGCCGTGATTGTTCCGCTTTCTGGCTGTTCCTGCCTCAAATTCCATCGTCTGGGGTGGGGGTTCTGGTGTCATCTCGTGCAAAGCAAATCGCCACGCCTGCTAGTACCCACGCCTACTGTGCGTGCGTCATCACCCGGTAATGATCAAGTTGGCAGAGTTCGCATGGACGGTCGGTAAGGGGCCTCTGATTGTGGTTGGCTCTCTGAGGCAACCCCTGATCCTTAGAGCCAATATCCGTAGCGACGTAGGGTTCTGTGTGTCAGGAGATAGGGCTGTGGAAGCATGGGTAATGGTCGCGTCGCTTTGCCTGGATCCTATCACTAATAGCTAGATCCCCACCGCCGGTGAGCTAGTCCCCTCCCCCTTCACAAGCCATCATGTACCCCCTATACATTCGCAGTGCAAGACGGTGCGTTTCTATCGATGGTGGACCCGACGATCTATCATCTATCATCTATATCTATGATCTCAATCCCGTCGATCTCCCGTTGAGCAACGCTGCATGAGGTCTGTGCACACGCTTCTCGACAAACTGTGCGCTGCCGGACAGATAGGGGGTCCAACTTCGTGCATACAGATACAATATCGTAGCACTAGCACGTACTATCCCGCACTGTGTGGGCCGTATCTTGTTCGTTGTATTGTGGTGCTCTCCTGTCGTGAGTTCTCGACGCTGCAATCAATGCGAGAGACGTTCTAACATGCTGAGGCTACTAAATATCCGTTGCATCCGATTGAGCCTAGTGGACGTGTCCTTCGGTGCTATGCGGTGCTCAAAACCACTTGATTAGGACTGTCGCCGACCTCTCACTATGAGTAGTCCAGTCAAAGCACGCACATCCCATTTTCATAGGTTGATAGCACGGTTAAACCCCGCACATAGCGGAAGACAGTGGCAGATGCTACCGAACTCTAAAGGAAAAGTCTATCTACTCCTTTGCGAGACCATAGAAAGGACGCCAATCTCGCTACGAACATACCTACTAAACGCGGTTAGCAAGCACACCACTGGCCAGATGTGTCCAAATCTCATCACTTTATCACAGTAGCTACTGAATTACAGGAACGCAAGGCCTATCACTGTGAATCGGAGGCGTGATGTCGCACCGGGGCAACGACTGGGGTCAAGACAGAAAGAAAGACAGAAAGACATAGAGGAAGGAGAAGGAACTTGAAAGCGAGCAGGGCATGCCGGATCCTGTTACGGCCCGGCTCGAGTCGGTGAGTCACATCGCTACCTGCCACCTCCAGCATGTTCAACCCGCGACCTCGGACTGGACGCACACAACTCTCAGACGCTAACGACGCGAGGCCTCCCTCAATCGTGCTGTGTCGGCATGAACGCCGGCGACACCGAGGCACGGGCACTCGCGAATTTTAGCTTAAGCATATGCAGCAGTCGAGCGTATCGCCACCAACGACGCTATGTTGAGCAGGGCACGATATGAGTTCGATCTCCGACCCCCGGGAGATGTTCGCGATAGAGGCGTTCACGGGAAATAGGAATGACGACTCGAGCGCCAGATCTGAGCATTCGGGGTCACTGCCTTGCCTTCACGCGGGAACACTAAGCTTATAGTGTACGTGGGGCAACGATAGATAATTACACAGATGGCGGGACCATGATCACTGACAGGATACAGGAGGGAGCCTTCGAAATACATGATACAGTCGTGCAACAGATTCACCGATACCCGAGACCCGTGGAGGAAGCAAGGCTGAAGCAATGTCTCAGGTCAGTGCATGGTCGTCGATTATGTGAGAGGGAGATGTCTATCGCTCACTGAGTGTAAAGCCAAAGCGCGAGGGGCTGTCGACGTCGACGAACATGTCGAAGTCAGGCGTCTTCGTGCTCCCGCTCTTGCTCTTGCTCCTCTGGGCCGACCCATGGGACAGGGTCGGCGACCATAGCGTCATACTCGGCCTGCGAAATGCGGCGGAAGTAGATAGTACCGGCCCTCCAACGCGCCAGAAGGAGCTCCAACTTGCCGAGGTTAGGCACGTCGGAGAGGTTCTTGAGTGGGATCTCTGAGAGGGGCCACCCTTCGATACGGACTCGGTATCGCGACACGACGTCCCGCATGTACGCGGTGCGCGTCCAACGCATCTGGGCATTCGGCTCGCCCGTGATGTCGCCTACCAAAGAGAAGACGTCAATCAAAGCAGAGAAACCGGCAGAAACTACGTACAAAGCTTTTGCTTCACGAGGGTGCGCAACTCGCTTCGGGTCTGCGTCATCCGCTCAGAGTAGGAGGGCTGCGGGTTGACACGAAACCGATGCTGAGACATGACCCCGGGGGTGGTAGGGAGTACGGTGGAGAGTGGATACTTGTATGTGCCGAGAGTCGACTTGCGACGCTCTGCCCCTTGAACAGCGGTCCTCTGCCCATACTTATACCCATGGCGGGGTCTGTTAGCAGACATAGATCAGCTCTCAGCGACAGCATGGCTGAGGCCAGGTCTGTGGTCTGTCCTGAAGGATCGCCTCGACGAGTGCTTGGAACGTTGAGGCGGTCCGGGTCGCGCATCACATCTGGCAATTGGTTAGCCAAAATCCTACGAACCTACCAGTTCCTACCGTCTGGCGGGAGCAGATGCTCCGTATGGATCCTGGGGGGGGGGGTATGGGAACGCGATCTGCCAACGCGAATCTGCCGGAGGCCAAGGTGATGTAGGCGTACGCGTTCTTGATCTCCGAACCCATTCCGTGACAGAGCCTCTTCGAGCACGACCTTAACGACTGACCCGTGGTGAGTGGGAACCGTGGGATCTATTAAAGAAGCACGAGGCAGGGTTCGCCTTTGTGGCGTCAAGCATGCTAGCGATTCACCGCGTACATCCGCCCTGGTGTACTGGCAGGCTATAACTTTCGTCGTAGAGCATCCAAAGCTAAGACACGACAGGGCGGAGATGCCCCCTCGAAATGAGTCTGATCAGGGTAGAGCCGCCCTCGAACCTGGCCTGAACGCTGCTCAGCCGCTTGCTATCGATGTACAGTCCCGAACGGACGGTGGATATTAGCAGCCAATCACGATGGGAATGTCACGAGATACGCACCCTATTGATGAAGCAATGTACGAATAGAAGTTTACGAAGCAACCACCTCATGCTCGCACCGGACTCCCGGGCCTCGGTGCATGAACGCGTAAAGTCGTCTTTTCCGAGGTGTACACCTTGGCTAGCCAACCAGCCAGCGCCCAGAATGCTGATCGGGCATGGTAGGCACGCTATGCATGGGATCCAGAACCGGTGTCAGTCCGCCCCTCTTCTCCCGCGTCGCACAACGCCCCACAAGACCGTTATGGTAATCCCACTTCCTACCCCGCCGCGTAGCACTGCCTGTGATATAGGTGGCTCGTTGGCATGCCTTTCGGGCCAGATCTCACAATAATATCACTAAGCTTACCAGACAGCCCAGCATGAACCCAAAATCATGACGAACACGCGCTCGGAGCACACCCAATGGGTGCGACAGGAATACAAATGCGATCAGAACCTTGGAAGCATGTCGATAAATTACATGTCGGTCACCCACAAACCGAGCTTAAGGTATCGCCGACACCGCGCTGTCCCCAGAGATGCAGTTATAATTCATCAGTCGCATGCCCTCCCGCCTTCGTTTCTCCGACCGCAGAGGAGGTAGCGGCGCCCCTTGCGGTATCTGACGTCGTCGATGACGCTTCATCAGCCGGTGCGGACAATGTCTCAAGAGTTGAAGAAGCAGATTCCGCAACCGTTGCCTCTGAGCCGGTCGTGGTTTCTCCAGCAGCTGGCGTCTTCGGATGCCCCGTCGACTGCGGCGTGAACACGACCTGGCCCGCGTCATCTGTCTTCGCCATCTTCGGTTTCCCGCGCTCGCTCTTCTCTGCCTCCTGCTGCGCCTTCAAGATCTTCCGTATTGGATCCTCCTCAGCCTTAGCCTTCCCGCTCTCCTTCTCCTTCTTGGGCAGTGAGCCTCCCATCATGCCCGGAAAGCCGTTCTTCGAGTGATAGTCAGCCCCAGCGCCGTTTTTGATGGCCTCCTCGAAGTCGATGAGGTTGCTAAAGCCACCGTGCGCAAGTGCCATACGCTGCGCCTCTTGCTTACGCTCGATCTCCAGCAACGCCTCATCTGGGACGAACTCTTCTTCTGCCGCCTGCTTGTTCAGTGTCGTGAGGTCAGCAGTACCGTCGAGAACCGAATCGAAGAACTTTGATAGCGAGTCGTGCTTCTGAATGCCTGGTACGCGGCGTCACCATGTTAGCTCAGACCTCGATGATCGTGAGGCTCGACACGCACCCTCATAGCGGACGTACTCCGTCGAACCTGCTGGATACAGCAGAACCTTGGACGACTTAGGTTCGCCCTGCTCGAGCCCCATCTTCAAGGAACTCTTTCCGCGTCGATCGCGGTGAACGGCGAACTTGATCTGACCCTGATACTTGTTGTCCAGCGTCTGCCAGAGAAGAGGGACGTCCTTGCCCTGGTTGAGGAGAACGGCGCGAGGAAGCTCCTTGTTCTGTACGGACGGTCAGGGTCGTCCTGAAGCGACAAAGCGTGCAACCTGCGAACACGCACCTCCTCTATCCATGCAGGCAGATCCTCCAGATGGTAGACCTTTTTGACTTTGTGGGGGATATTGCGCAAGGCCCAGTAGTAGAAGGCACTTGCACTTCGGTTCGGTCCGTCGAACAAGACCGGCTTCGACTTACCGCCGCGCGGGAATAGCTGAGGTTGGCAGGGAAGTGTTAATGCCGGATGAATGGAAACAGAACACCGACATGCAGACATGCCTTGACGGTGGGGAAGCCCTGCACCCCCTGGTCCGCGCAGAACTTCTTGTTGCTTGCCTTGTCGCAGTCGACAGCGTAGAACGGAATCATTGGATACAGGCCGAGTGCGGCCTTGCTGTACTCGGGGGCCATCCGTTGGCAGTGCTGCTTCTCTGTGAATATCCCCTGACGAGAGCACATGAAGAAGGGTGAAACGTACCCCGCACCAAGGCGCGACGAACGCAACCAATGATGTCGCCTACGCAATGGAGAGTTAGCACATCACTCGGAGTAGCTCGACCAGCGCTCCTTTGTAACAGCCACCCACGTCCGGCATTACTTCGTGAAGGCGAAAGGACTATGCACAGATGGCGCTGTGGCCACTTGGCGCGTGTGGGAGTAACTGTAAGTATAAGGCAGACGGACATACGTTTGCTTTCATAGCATCCTTGAAACCCTTCGCATCAATCATCTTCACGAGTGTGTCCTTAGGGAAGATCGCGGCCGACGACAGCGAAGGCGTCAGCGCGACAGCCAGCGCAAACCAATACTGGAGCTGCATGGCGGTCGAGAGTGGTGTACAAGGCTGCCTCAAATGTGGTCGAGAGCTGAGTGCACACAGAAGTGTAGCGGGAACGTCGACGAGAGATGTGGACTTGAAGTTATAGGATCGGTGCGCGCCGCGTGGGTAACCGTCCCGACTCAGGCTGACGTGGCGGAACCACTATAGAGCGTTTCCCACCGCCCCGGTGCTGCTCTCAGCGGTGCCGACGACAGTTGCGCTGACCGATGACCCACGATACATCTTGCCTGCGACTTTTGTTGGGCGGGAACCGCCTCAAGGCGGTAGATTACTGTCAAACTGCGACTCGGGACTCGCTCTCGTACACCGCCCGCGTACGTGGCAAGGAGGACGACGGCTGGGGGAGCCTGTTTCATCCATAAATGGCAGCTACTCCTTCCAGATTGTCGAGCCCTCCACGTGTCCACACCCATTTCGGGCTGCAGACACACCCGCCTCCTCTCACGATCGCCGGTTCTTGCACTGGGAATGCTCCCATGAGTCTCTTGCTAAACGATGATTATAGCCATGCTTGTTTCGCAGCTCTCCTACCACCCTCCCCATGCCCCATGCTCTGATATCGCTCATGCCCAGTGTACAGCTCGAACCTGAAGAGGCCAGCTGTGTATCTACAGGCAACTACTGATGGCTATCGCGCAAGTCCCCACACGTGTTGTGCTAACTGTCACCTCATGTCGTGCGCGTGGACTTCGTACCCCATGTTAAAAGCAAGTCATGAGACATTTGTGCACATTTTCTCTCTCAGTACTCATCACCTCGACCGCGATACGCTTCACTACCCACCACCCGGTCTTGCAGCTTCGAGCCTCGAGACTTAGCACGACGGCGACGCTCGAAGTCCACGTTCGTCCACAGAATCCTTGCACACGAATCTGGTGACTCAGCGAAGGGCAATCTGTACCATGTTTCCTTTGAACGACTTTAATTTCGTCGCTTGCGCCCTCGCAACGTTCTCTGCCGCGGTAGGCTACAACGTCTCCCGCAGGCGCGGCCGAAACTCCAATGGGTAAGCATAATCCATTCGACCCTTGTGATTCCGAGAGGCTGACATATGGACCGAATCGTCGCGACCTACGCATTTCCCTCATATTCCCGCGATATTGCCACAGACATGCTGAAAGCGAGCGCGCCAAGAAAGAGAGTCGGCTAGGATTTCTCAAGTTCCATCGCAGGAACAGCACCGCAAGCGCGCGGTCCGTGAGCGTCGGCCCTAGTCTTAGCGGGAGCGACGCCGGCACGGAACCTTCTGCAAGTCAGTGTGGCACGCCCGTGTCCGCCGATCGGGACCATGAACATGAACAAAGCGTGAGCACCTCTCGTCAGCTGTGCGCCCTCGCGGCAACCCTCATGATACTGGGGCCAACGCGCCACGAGCAAGTGTGGCTTCTGCGGACCGGCGACGATGGGTAGACGCGATGGGGCAGCTATCGCGGGGCAAGTGTTGATCCGGTCTGTATGTTTGGCAGTCTACAGAGAAGGTCGCGGATCCCGAGGACGGGTTGTTGAAGCGCAAGCGCTCGCCATCGCCAGGACTTGCGGTGAGTGTGATCCTTCATTCACGGCCCGTATAGAGCACGGGACATGCTGAACGGTTCATATGTGGCGTAGCAACAAAATACCGACACTCCCCCTACGAAGCGGCGCAGGACGCCACCTGCGGAGAGGGAGGAGCGCGAAGAGGACGTCATCAAAACTGAGGAGAACACGCCGCAACTGTGCGCTCCCAACTGCGATGAAACGCCACTCGTACAGGCCGAAGCTAAGGCGACTGCCGCCACCGCTATCGCCACGGAGCTCGAGGAGCCGAGGTCAGATGAGGTGCCTGCAGTCACGGAACAAGTGCCTACACCATGCGTGGGGCTGCCTCCGGCTACCAGCCAAACTGCGCCCCTTGGCTTTCCGCAGAGCCTTTCTGCCGCGAAGGCTGCCGTTCAACCTCCGAATTTTAGCGCATCGTGGCACGCGAATCCTTCTCTTGTAGCAGTATGTCCAATGCCGTTCCAATTCGCACCGTATCCAATTGACATTCTGCCGTTACAGACCAAACCCTCCTCCGCGTTTTCAGCCTTTTCAGGACAGCGCTCCGCGTTCGCGAATTCATTCGCAGGTGCTCAACACACACCTGTCTGGTCAACAGACATGAGCGGTTCGGTTTCAGCCCTCAGCCAAACGTCGCCAGCATTTGCTTCCTCGGACCCGAGCGACCCCTTGGCTGCATCGATACATCCTGTACCGAGTGCCCAGAAAGGTACGGTATGCAGACCGTCGATTTGCATCACCTCGCGGAAAAGCTGAGGCAGTTCTCGACATAGTCCTGACTGGCGAGGAGGATGAGGAGGTACAGACGGAGATCAAAGGGGCTAAGGTCTTCATCAAGCGAGGCGATCGCGACTTCTGTGAAGGGATACTCGGGAACGTGAAGATCCTCAAGCACAAGGAGACTGGCCACCTGCGGATACGTGCGTCACGTTGCTTCCACTTCAGTGCATTAATCTGATGCGGGCTGTAGTGTTCCGGAGGGAGCCGATTTGGAAGGTTACGATGAGCGTGCGGCTGCGGCCAACGGTTCGGTGCACCTTCGACGAAGCGCAAGGCGCCCTCCGTGTGACCCTCAAGGAGCCTATCGAGGATACTCAGCAGGAACACTTAGTAATCTACGCGCTGAAGGTACGTAACCATAGCGGCATTGCTCCTCTTCCTTTTGTTGATGCCAGCGTTGGTTTCCAGAGAGGAAAGGCGTCACGATCGGAGTTCGCAGAGTTCGCGAAAGCCGTCGCAGATAGTGCGCAGCTACAAGTACAGACCCTCGTCTGACTTGCTTCCTGCGGACATGTTCGCAACGTTCTCCATCTATTTCGTCGGAGACCGCAACCACTCGGCATCTTACGACCGTTACAACACCAGGCGATTCCTGCAGGATCAGTCGCGCCGAGCGTTGCGCTTGCGTACATGCTAGGGTAAATTAATTCATCCAGCACTGGGGGCAGGTCAGAACATAGGCCACGTCTCACGTACCTTTGTACCGTACAGTCCATACATATACCATGTTCATATGCGGAGTTTCAGCAGGAATCTTCCAAATCCCTTTCGCCCGCACGTTGAGGCTTCTATAATTCCCACTTGCCTCGACTTCCACGATCTTACGGCGATGCATGCTATGCAATTGCCGACAACACATGGGATCCAACATTGTTGATTCCGCCCAAACACAAGTCGAAGTGCGGGACCTGTAGTAGGCTGTGTCGCTGTTGTCGCGGTTTCCAGGGGCGCCTCCTTCACATGCGTCCCGGCCTCGTGCTCGCAGGATAGCACGAGGCATAAGATGTTGCGAGTCCGTCGACACATATATGGGAGGCTTCATCGGTTGCTATATCATGGGAAGTTAGCCAAACAGTACTATATATTGCGTTTGGTGGAAACTTAAGTCCATAGGACGGATTAGGCGCTCGTTGGAAGTCGCACAAACAGGGCGACATTGACCAGGCGCACGGCTCACCCACACTGATACAAACTGTCAACATCGCAGAAGAGAAGTTAGAAGGTCATGGGTAGCCCATGCGTGGCCAGCCTTATTGTCTTTACAGCTCGATGGACACAGGGCGTTGTCCTCGTTATGGGAGGCGTTGTATTCTGGCAGGGACCCCGAGGTATGACTTTGGTGGAATCCCCCGGAAGAGACAATGGCGGCGCTTGAGCGTGTGTACGCAAGTGCCCGGGGTCCCGGTTATGTGCTGATGTGGGCGCGCGTTTACCGCTTTGGTTCGCAGACGACAAGCGCTCGCTCGTGTTTATAGACCATGTTGATACGTACAATTCAACCGACGACAATTGTCCCTCGCCAGGGCAAGGCGGACACTTTTGTCCACTCCCTGTTCATAAGGACGACTCGTGCAGAGCCGAAAGACAACACCAGCTAGTCTAGTGCTCCTCCATCTCCCCTGCCTCGCTCTCATACTACATACCCTTGTTTGCTTGGACCTGTCTGTCCTCTGTAGCCTTATCTAGCAAATCGTCTTCGCCTTCGAGCTCGCTCACATCTGACGCATTTCGCCTCTTCTCTGTGTTTCTCTAGAATACTTGTTACGTTCTGCATCCGTTTCTGGTAAGCCATTCCTTACTTCCGCCGCCGCCTCCGCTCCTACCGCAGCTCCTAACGTACGTTGCATCGCTCAGACGTTTCTTCCATTCCACGCCCGCATACGGTCACGCACCAATTCACTCATGTCTGCTACTACTACGACCACTCAAGCCATCTCCACGGACGCGCAAGCCCCAGCCTACGCATTCCTCGCATATCCACCTCCGCAGAAGAAACGCCCCACGCAGCCTCTCCCTTCTCCACCGACACTTAAGCGCGCTCCGTGCTCACAGCCGTACCCTAGGCGTAGGTCTGCCACGACCTCTGCTATCGCGGCCTGGGTGAGCGCTGTCCAGCCTGGCTCTCCCGCTCCATACTCGCCCTGTCGCCGCTCTTCTCTCTCAAGTACTCGTCGCTCGTCTTACGGCTCAGCTTCTATCATCTCTCGGCGCCCGTCTGTCACCGCAGGAACCCCGCACTCAGCGTCTTTCGTAAACAGCCAAGTCATCACCCCGTCAGTCAAAGACTTCAAGCCGGATCTTACCGCCGTGGGATACACATCCGTCTTCGTGCACTTCCCAGAGACACCGCTTTCTGCGACCATTCCTCTTTACACTGGCGCGGGGAACAAGAGCCGTCCGCCGCCCTCGTTCACCCGCGTTCCTGCAGTTCCTCGCTCGCCCTCCAGCCCAGTCAAGCCGGTCAAAGGTCTCAAGCACTTCCGGTCGCTGTCCGTATTGAAGACAGGAAGGCGTGCCCGCTCGCAGTTCTCAGCCATGCGCGGTCCTCCTTCTCCCGCTATGAAGTCCTCTGTCCACGCGAGCTCCAAAGCTGCGCGTGTCCAGGCGAGTGCGGCCATTAGCGCGAACAAGAAGTCCAAGTACGCTAAGTTTCGCCCTCCCCCGCTTGCTGCCGAGCTTGCCCTCGCGCAGCTGGCCGATGGGGGCTCAATCGAGGACCACATCCGCCGCTTCGCTGAGGCCCAAGCCAAGGCCGGTGGTGCGACCGAGGTGACACGTGACGGTCGTCTGGTTGGTGTCACGGATGTCTACCGCGATGGCGAGGGCGGTGTCTGGCGCGACCAGGACGAGGAATGGGAGTACGCGCATCTCCTCGGCGGTGACGAGGAGTGCTGCGGAAGCGAGGAGAGCTGGGTGCGCTTCGAGTCGCCCACAAAGCCGCGCAAATCCTCCCTCATTCCTTCTGAGAACGACGAGCCTCGCCGCGGCAGCGTCTCGAGTCAGGACTCCGACTTAGATCCCCGTTATGCGATGCAAACGGAGGACAGTCGTGACGACCTCGCTGCATTTGGGAGCGCCCTTGCTCCTGCCTGCGCTCGTCGCCCTGGGATGTCCGTTCTCGCTATCCCTGCACGCACGCGTCGCACAGCCAAGCATCTCCGCAAGCCCGAGTTCTTACTCGATGTCTTCCCTGTGCCCGAAGGTGCCGTCACCCCAACTTCTACCATGCACGCCTCGAAGGCGCCCTCGACCAAACAGCGCAAGCGGCCTGCTCCCCTTAGGCTTACTCCGCCTAGCCCGGCATTCAAGTGCCCAACGAACCCGTTGGATGCAGAGCGGGTTCGTGACGACTTCCTCGCGACCTCCTTCGCCCCTGCTGTTCCGCCGAAGTCCGCGCGGATGCGGCCCGAAGTCCCGCGCCATATTACTCCTCTCTCGCCTCGCCCTATTCAGGAGGCGATTGCGAAGAAGCCATCGGCGAAACTGGCCATGCGCGGTCTCCTCCGTGCCATGGGCGGGAAAAAGGGCGACCTCTAAGCAGAGGCCACCTTCGTCAACTGCCAATTGTCAAGCCGAGGTTTGCACCAGCTGGATCTATCCCGCGAAGTAGATCTGGATATTCACTTCGCGCCGGAGATGTGGTCCTCTGCACTCTCTACACATGCCTTCTCACGTTCTTGCTGACGTTTTCTGATGCTATCTACATTGCTTGACTTTGCTCTCGACTCTCGTGTAACACGCTGAACAACCCGTGACGTTTGTATTCTTGGTAACTTAGGGAAACTCATAACGACCTTTTGTATTGTAATATGCCGCGGCTCATCTGTAGCAACATAATATTCTGCTCCGATCTCTACTTGCTTTAGGATCCGCGTGACCCTACGAGGAAAAATCGTGACTGGAGGTTTTCGGTCGTGTCTAGTATGTGGCTGTGCAAGCAAGGACAAACATGCGCAAACGTGCTATCCCCGGCGCGTCGCGCGACGCGTCTCGCCAAACTCACAAGTCTTCCAGCCACCACCCCGCATCTGGCACCGCATACTACATTTGAGTGCGCCCTACGTGCATCAGGGACGGTCACCATGGATATGAACATGGAACTGATTCGCAAAACTGCGCTGAAAGTCATCTCGCAGGTTGTCAAGGAAGGGAAGCTCCAGTGCGTCACAAGCAGCCACTTTGGGGCGTACGCTCCTCGGCATATAGGCGTACGCAGAGGTCGCTGACGAAAGCCCCAGACAGAACTCCTTGAAGGCCATAAGAAGGAATGTTGAAGATGCCATGGACTTGGCACAAGGTGCTCTCGACGAGGCACCATACAAATCTGCAGTCAAAGATGTCGTCCAAGACTACATTGCAAGTTACACTTTCTCGCATGTTAGACTCTCGCCGGCTGATGGACGTTCCCATAGGCCACACATGATGAAGGTGCATCAGCAGAGGATGAAGAGAAAGAATCATCTAGACTGCTCAAGAACAAGATGGTCAAGTCCTTTGCAGATGCGGAACCCAAACCTACGAAGCCCCGCCAGTCTCGGCCGTCCGCTTCAAATGCGAAGGTCGATAATAATAGAATTGCAAAGCAGGCGGCAAAGGGCAAGAAAAGCACTAGATCGCCTGTGCGTTCAATCTCCCTTGACATCTCAGAGAGCTGCTGATGGTTTGCGTCTGGAATCAGTCCGTCGTTCCGACATCCGATGAGGATGTGGAGGGCAATCCCACAGCAATAAAGCCGAAAGTTATAAAGAGGTCCACTGGCCCAGTCAAACGCGTAGACAGCGAGAATGAAGTCAGTCTGGCTCTCCATTCGCGCCGCGGCATCTCTTATCGTGACTGAACGCCATGTCTCAGGCTTCGGAAGCAGACGAGCCTGAACCGCCGGTGAAACGTCAGAGGACTACGACGCCCTCTAAAGAGGAACAAATTGCCATATCGCCATCATCTCCTGTAGATGGGCAAGAGACGTTGCAGCACAAATCTTCGGAAGATGAGCAGCATCGTGGAGGCGATGGTGAGGTCAGTTGCCGAAATGCTCCACCCCGCGGATTCTATCTGTTGAGCTCCACCTTCCTTACGTCTTTGCTCGTCCCCCCTATTACAGAAGAGCGAGTCCGAGATGTCGGTGCTGATAGACGACGAGCTGCCTGTGCGGAAGCGCAAAAAGAAGGCGGAAACAAGCACGGTATGTTTACCCTCTATGGTATGGGTTCGTATGTGTCCAGCCACGTTGCTGACAGCCAGTCATGTCTTGATCTACTCCCTGTAATTATGCAGGGTCCATCGCGTGTAAGTGTGATATCCTATTTCCTACCCCATACTGCGCGTTCTAATACCGCCTGGCTCCGTGTAGGGTGAGAAGGGTACAGGAGGTCGCAAACGGAAGGAGCCCGCCAAGGAGCTGTCCAAAGACGAGGAGACTATCAAGCGTCTTAAAGTTAGTCGCTTTGATCACACTGGCTCGCACGACTGATTGGTCGTCCTCAGTCACTCGTGGTCGCTTGCGGCGTTCGCAAGGTGTGGTCTAAGGAGTTCAAAGACCTCGATAAGCCCTCGGATCAGATCCGCCGCCTCCGCCAGATCCTGACCGACCTGGGCATGAGTAGAAGAATGAGCATGGAGCAAGCGAAAGCGATCAAGGAGAAGCGGGAGTTTGAGAAGGAGCTCGGTATGCTCACTAGTCAATCTTCCCAAGCTGTATATCTCACCGCTAATGTACGCACCGCTCCCCCAGAGGATGTTCAAGAGTTTGCCCAGAAATTTCAATCCGCTGGTCGCCGCCACCGGTTAGAGAAATCGACTGCAGCCAAATCAGAACCTTTGGATAGCTCCGACATCGAAGTGGCGCCGAAGCGTCGTGTCAGTTCACTTTTATTCTTGCGCTGCACACATTCCGCTCACGGATCCCCTTTCAGCCTACTGCAAGGCAGAGTATCATGGCATTCCTAGGAGATGAAGAGAGTGAATGAGGTGCCGACACAAATCTTGACAGTCGGAGTATTTTTACGCTCCCCTCTCACAACCGACGCTATTTTTCCATCGAATAACTTTCAGGTTTATGATGTCGGCTTATCCGATCGTATCATACAATGTTACCAGCTGATTAGCGGATACCGTGCCCGAAGCCCGCTTCGCCAAACAGCTGGGTGTGATACTCACGCGACGATTAACCGACTCCTCTAGTCATTGTAGCAGGTAACCACACGATTGAGCAATATTGGTCTGTCTGGTAGAACATCCGATGTGAGCAACCCTGCGGGAAGCAAAATATAATCTCTCTGTCGGGGAGTCGAACCCCGCTTTCGCGCGGCCATATCATGACAGGCGCGTGTACTAACCGATATACTAACAGAGACACGCTAAGTCGACCAACACACAAATATATATAGCCCGTATGCAGCACTAGCAGTACTTCGCGGCGCATAAGGGAAGTCCTCAGATCCGAACCACTACATAGTTACTTTGATGGCCCTGCCAGTGAGCACCTATTATCAAGTCGATCTCACAGGCTGATTATTACACTCTTACAATCTTACCCTGCGGACCAAGTTATGCAGTCGGATACTAAGAAGATACAGCACATTAGAGAGCTTTCATTATAGCAAGGTCCTTGTGAACCACCGCTTTAGAAATGTGCCAGTTTGTCGAAGGGGATATCGGCGCGAGGAGAGGAGCACCCCAGATTTTTGTGCATCGTACCATGACCAAGAGCAGGCCGTGGTGTGTGCGAACGTCAGAGCACAAGGATGCGCGCCGAGCTGCTTTGGGGTCGTACCGTATACCCAGGTGCGTAAGGGTTGCTCGCCAAGGGTGCGAGGATGCGCTGTATCGAAGGTGCGATCATCAAACGAGTGAAGCAGACCTTAAGAAATGGGTGTGATACCTAGGATTGGACTCGGATAGAAGTAGGAAGCCAGCAATGCTGGAGAAGCAAGGAGCCTTGTGGAACAGCGCACCACATTGTCTGGAGAGTAGTCCCACTGGAGGAATGTAGTGGAAAGTCATTAAAGGTGTTGGTGACGGTGCAGGACACGTGGAAGATAGGTACCCAGCAGCACGGTTTGCAGCGAAACCAGGTGGAACAGGAGCTATGATCGACTGAACGAAGGACTAGGCAGTCACCGCGGAATGAACGCTCGGAGACAATGTAATGGGATGCTCGCTGCGAACATGAGGAGGAAAGTTCGCGCCATATCGCGGGACCGGAACACCAGCAATGAACTCCCAACCCAGATATGCTCATACGAGGGTCCTTCGGAGGAAACCACAATGAGACACGGCCATCAGCACAACGCACCGCTGACGGCCTTCTAGACCGATCGGTCCTCTCCACGCAGCTTGTATACTAGAATAACTCACTTGCTGTCGCCATGCACCTCTCAACCGTTACCCGCTACGAAGCATGGCCTGCTTGTGGAGGGTGTAATCCCGTTCGGACCGGTTGCTTGCCAAGGGAGAGTGCCATGGATGTCGCGACAAAGTAGCCGTCGTAGGAGTCCGGGTTCTGCACATAACACGCAGTAAGCGAGGGTTATCAGGCAAGCTATTCTGGAGATAATTTCGGAGAAAACCGCCGAGTTGCGAGGCCGAGGGGACTGTGTCGATCATGCCGTGTCGAGACGATATTGGGAGGCCGACTTGGTTGGGACAATTGCCAGATTAGGCCTTGTATTCGCGACTTGGCAGCTCCCACTATGCGCGCCATCGGCAGTCCAGCCCCTCCGCCCGTTGTGTTCTCGATAGGCCCGGATCTATGTCTCTGTCCAGCTCACTGCCTGATATCATGCGTCTTCGACGGTATGAGTGATGGTCGTCATGACTATTGGCCCGGCCTTCGCGGTCAACGGCCACTACCTCCCACAGCGTCAGACTAGTCAGCAGCCACGAGTAGTCTCCGGGATGGTGGATGTCGTAGCTTGCGTCAACTACCTGTAGTAGCAGGGGAGAAGGGCGGGACAGGTCGGAGCAGAGACTGGCGTCGTTGGGCAGGGAAGAAGGGCAGGACAGGTGAGAGCAGAGGCGGCCAACGACGGCTAGGGGCAGCACTGGGGACAGGGTCCTGGGCAGGGAAGAGAGAGGTTTGAGACCTGAAGGGAGGTCTGAGACCTGCAAGTGCGGTTAACCCTGAGGTGTGCAGTGCTCGTTGTAGTCTCTACCTACCTGAGAGTCGAGTATGTGAGCTCACATCCTGTGCCTTCAGGCGGCGCACCTTCTCGTCGTCTCAGACTTGAGGAGCTTTTCTCGTTAGGTGAGTGGAGTCTTTCATTGGCTCTATGGACTTGCCCCGAGTACAGACCTTCATTGGGAGTTACTCGTTGGCTTGTTCTAGTGCAATCTACACCAACCTCGCTGCGTAATCCTCCGAGATGCCCCATCAGCAAGAACGACGGATACTTTCTGTGGTCGACTTGGACCCCCTGCAGGTCGACTTCACGGCCGCCGCTAGGAAAGGCATCGTTACGACCGGACGTTGACACCTGTGAGTCGCGACTTCTATCGCGTATTCTACAGCTTCGGTTCTCGTGTTAAAGCAATCACCGACAATCCCTGACTCGGTGAATGCTTTTATCGGGTTCGTGATGGAATACGATGCCAAAAGGTATTTGCGTACCTGCAACTTCTCATAGCCAACTAGATCAAAGGACGTCGGCGTTGGCTCTAGTATGGCATCTGAGAGGATCCATTTTCAATGTCTTTTTATATCTAACGGTCTGATTTGACCCCATGCTCTTATTCCAACCCTGTCACTTTGACTGCGCACTGGAATGCGTAATGTGCCGGGGAACGGACGAAGCCTACGCCACCACCGCACCTTTATAGCATTCGAACCTTCTAGCTACAGCAACGCTGCTGATAGTGACGGACACTCACAATGAGGTTTCGGTGGCCCTACCCAATCAATGTTCTAGCCGCTGGACCAACGCTGGCAAGTGGTCTTCCCCCATTCCTCTGTGCTGGACATCACGAATCTATCTATTTTGACAGTGAGCCCCGTGTACCACGTCAGATGGAGAAGGCAACGAAAGTGACGCATTCCATCGCTGACGCAAGAAGTAGATATCGGGACCAGGTCCTTCGATAACTCCAATACTTGCATCGAATACAACTTGACGAAACAGAGGGGAACTTGACTGCGACGTACCTAGCCTGGTGCGGACATGGGCAGGACAGGTCTGAGTCACCACCATTCTAGTTGAGGATCAGGGAGGCAGAGCAACGTCGGTCACTCTCGCAAAATTTGGCGTGAGGACGATCCCATGCCAGCCGCCCGACGGTGCAGAAGTACCGACTCCGCTGATGTGTCTGTTTCAGCTGCTCCACCACTTAGCTCATATGCTCTTGCAACAACCAGATATCTCGCTTCACATGGACCGACTTCAGACTGCGACTCTAATCTAACATGACTTTCGGCTCCGACGCTCTGCTACGATTTTCGGGCTTTGAAAGTGTACTAGTTGTTCAGTACTCGACAATATCAAGCCGACATCCTTTGGCGGGCCCGCCGGCGAAGACAGGCCCTGCTTGGGGCGGTAGCTGTGGTAGCGAGCGATCGATGACGTTGGACTTCGATGAGTTAGTCATGGTGAGTCTCCTGTATGACAGCAAACGTCTGCGCCATTTAACGTCAGTGTACCAGACGGTCATGCCCACAATTTGGTCCAGGATTGTCGAGAAGTTGTAGTTCGTTGGTAGACATGTATTCTGGGTGAACACGTAAAATTGAGCTGTCTTCAATTTGAGATCGATGGCCGTGTGTGCATGCTGAAAGAATTGTTCATGCTTGAATTTCGTTATCGGGGACTGTGGGCGTCTGTCTGTCCTGCGTTGTCGGGCCCGGGCGCCTCCACTGCCGTGTCCGTCGTGCGCGGAGTTACAGCTAACCATCTTGTCCTACAGGCAGCGCGCTGCATATCCAGACATTGTCGTAACTGTGAGCCACAGTAGACATGCAGATCATACAGAGAATACCAATGACCATGCTTGGCTAGCCTTAGGACGTAACATGAACATGACTCTTGCTCCTTATACCCTCCCATCGGGTGAGCATCTGAGATCCCACGAAGCTGCTTGAGTTCTGAGTGTTTGACTAGGGTTTGTTTTGCCGTCAATACACTCTGGTCCGCCTTTCTTCACGTGGGTCTCATTGCACAGCCTACTCCATCCGATACTGAGAAGCCCCGCCTTCCTCAGACAGCAGCCCAATCCGAACTCGCGCAAGATCGCTACGGACAACTGGACGCGCCTTCTCCTCTCCTACGCACGACATAAGAAGCTCTTCGTGTTGCGTGCAGAAGACGTCGACGTGCCGAATAGCGAGTGGGAGGAAGTACTAAGTAATCCCAGGATTGGCCGTGGGTACCCCGTTCCTTGACGGGTGCTCATACTGGACGCTACTTTGCACCGGCTGACACACTTCTGTGGGTTCACAGGGAAGATTCGTGCAGCACACTTGGCGGCCATCCTCGCACACATGGTCACTTCCGGCCAAGCCGTATACGATCCGCCCAACCAGACATCCGCGGTCCTACTCTACTGGCGGTCACCGGAAGAATGGGCGCAGGTTCTCCACGACTGGGTGCGTCTCCTCCATGCACACCGTCACAGCTCAATGAGATATTCATTCAGCCCTATCATTTGCAGGCGAGTTCGACAGGCCAGCTTAACACGATCATGACGTTCTACGAGATCGTCGAACCGCCCGTCCCCTCGCCCCTATCTGGGCTTCCGTTCCCCATCCTCCGGAAAGTCATTACCATTCTCACGAAGTCTAATCGCGCACAGATCATCGCCGTCGCGGACGGCGAAGGTGTGCGCTTCTTGTCGGGGCAACCTGGTCGATAGGGCGCGGAAGGCGATCCGAGTGCGATCGCTGGTGGGTAGCTGACCTCAGAGGTGCTACCGCTGCTGAGCTATCGTACTTCTGTATCTAGAACTAGATGACGTGTACGAGGGCGCCGCAGTCCAGGATGCTTGTATTCATGTAGTCCCTATATGACGCAGATCGACGAAAGTGGGCGGGAACCGCAGGATTTGTGGCGTTATGGTATTTGCCGGGCTCGAGTCGTCCCGGCCGTACCTGGGTTTCGATATATGACAGGCGGGGACGCCCAGGCACAGGGTCTGTTCTGTCTTTGTCCTATGTGTATGGACATCGACTACAGGTGAGACGTGGCTATGATACACAAGAGGGGACATACACATGCGAATAGGGCTGAGTGGTGGTATAGTGCCGAGGACCATTATAGGAAGATATTGTAGTACAGCAGGAATGGGCTGGGCATGTCGATAATCGTACATGTCGGCAGAACGTGATGGAGACGTAGGTGATCCCGGAACAAAATAAGTCAGATAGTGAGCGTCCCTTCCAGATAACTCGCAATACTCCTCTCGGGCGACGCAGTGGCAGGGGCGGGAGCGGGCGAGACGATGCCTGGAGAGGACGAGTGCGATCGCTTAATCGGGCGTTCTAAAACGTCCTCCTCGGTTTCGTCCGGCTCCGAGCTGCGCTTCCGCTTCTTTTCCACGCAGTCTGGGCAGTCGGAGAAATAGCTCACGTCTGACATCGCGGGAGAGGGCATGCGGTAGACAGATGTGGAGAGGGGACGGGGCGCTGGTGACGTCCGCTTGAGACTGGGCTGGAGGTTCGTTTCCAGCGGTTCAAGGCGGAGCTCTGAGATGTGCGGGAGGTGGATGACGGGAGGCGAGCTCGCCCGTAGCTGGGCACTGCGCGGGGAAGGAGGGGTCTCTGGAGGAGTTTGTAGTTGAGACCTATGATGCGAAGATGGAATGAGCGAAGGGCAAGCAAGGGGTTGCGGAAGCAGTACGCACATATTCTCGTCGTATCGCTTCTTCAGCTCGTTATAACGCGTCTCGAGCTCGTCTCGCTCGCTCTTGATGCGCAAGGCGTAGTCACGGGCTATCCGCGCAAGGCCCACAAGGCCGAGCGTGGCCGAAGCGTGGACCGCGGCACGCTTGCGCCAAATAAAGCAGCAGGCCTTCAGGGAGACGTTCTCAGCCAGGAGCTTTTCGTACTCCGCGTTGGATGCCGAGGCGCCTTTGGTCGGGGCCGGGATCGTGTACTCCAGATGTAGCTTCCGAACGGAAGGCGTAATGAAAGGCTGAAGGTGGTGTGGTACTAGGGTCGGGTCAACGTTCGCTGAAGATGAAAAGCTCGTGAGCGAGAACCTCACATGACAGGGAGGGTGGTAACTAACATATGGTGTAGGGTTGTTTGCAGGTCGGGCAGAAGTGATGGTTGGTGTACGGCGTGACAGAGCGGATGAGGCGGATGAGACAGTCCCAGCAAAAGACGTGTCCTACGATAGATAGAGGAGTTGTGAGAAAGTAGGAAGCTTTGAGCAACAACTGAACTGACCACAAGGTAGCGCAGCGGGATCTTTCAAAGCGCCAAGACAAACGATGCAAGTGGGCATCAGTTATGTTGAGGCGTGTATAGGATCGGTAGGTGGGTATTCGAAATTCAAAGTGGTCGGCACGGTCGATGGAGGAAGGGTTTGCACGCCTGCCCAGTGATTTATATACTGTATTGGAGGCCGCGAGCATGCAGTGGCATAGTCATTCCGAGGCTCCGTATCTTGGCGGGAACCGTATCAGCGCAATGTCCAGACCAGACGGAATGGGCACATTGTGGTGGAGCGAAGAACACACCTAGACGCAGCTCTTTTTGACTGTAACACTTCCATCCACGTACGACGCGGGTCCGTCTGAGCGCGGATGAGCGCCAAATGAGTCTGGGCTGGAGGGTCCGTGCATATTGGACGTGTTCGTAAAGGCCTAGAAGGGACACACGACCATGGAAAATGGCTTCCGTTCATGAGTTACACGGACACCTCGGGCTTCGTGCCACTGCTGTCACGATGATGTATTTGCGCGTACGTGGGGTAATTTGAGTCGAGATATCGGACTCATGTTGTCGTATGTTGCACTGCGAAGCGTAGTTTAGTCGTGAGCGGAGAGAAATGCGACGGTCTGGGCCCGGTCCCGATCGATCGAGCCCGTATCTCGAGGTAGCACAGCCTCTCGGCTCGGCCCGACACCAGGTTGAGACAGCCGCCAGCAACCGCCAAAGGCCTAGTGGAGGACTGCCACAGTGAGTCTCCCATGATAGCCACTCTAAAGTCTCTTGTGAACGCATATACATATACCGTGACGACTTGCTGCTCATTGAAATGCATAGCTGACTTGACACGTATGTCTGTAGCGTGTCTCGCTCGCTTATCCTCGAAGCCTGACGCTCGCGCTAACCCTCCAGACTGAAGGGCTCGATCACTGCCGACTGCGGTTTCACGGTCCACTTCGATCTGATTGAGAAAAAGCTCGTGCATCATGCCCGGAGTGTCTGTTCTCTGTCGTCGAGTAGCCTACAACGAGGTATGTAAACCTCTGGGATATCGGGCCAGGGAGGTATGAGACCTCCCAGCCACGCATATGATTGGCTGTCAGCCTAGGACATCAATACGGGCGCATCAGTTTTTGATAGCTGGAACGGTGTACGTACTCGAAGCAACTTCAAGGAGCTCAAATGAAAACCATACTCCCTCTGAGGAGGTCGCAGTAATTGACGAGGCAGCATTTGTCTAACAGATGCAGAGTGTTGTGCAGGCATGGCGGGTGAGGAGGGTGGGCGACGCGCGACGCAAAAGACCACCGACGCTGTCACCACGGGCGCATCAGCGCGCTGGTTTTGATGATCAGAGTTCTCAATCAGCATTGTGGCGTTTGATGCTAGATTTTGGGTTTGCGCGAAGAGGACCCGCCATTCGTGCTCCCTCCCCTCCCTCGCTGCGCTCGGGGGGTCCCCCGAGCCGGGAGCACTCAGGCGGGCACTCTAAAGCCTCGTTCGCGCGATAAATACAGACGGCGTCCCCTCTTGGGGGAGGAGGAGGTGTCCAAACCCAAACCCAAACCCTCACCGAACCCAAACCCTCACCCGAACCCTAACCGAACCCTAACCGAGACTCTAACCGACGCGTATCACTAAGACCGCGTGGGTTGGGAGGTTTGATACCTCCCTGGCCCGATATCCCAGAGGTTTACATACCTCGTTGTAGTCTCTACTGTCGTTGTTTCCTGCGACGACGTGTACAGTGGCTGCGAGCTCAGCCCATAGAATGCGAGGATCGCCCTATTGGTGTGCACAACTTCCATCGCGCGTGGATCCTTCAGCGTTCGGTACACTTACTATCCGCCAGCGCCCATTCAGAATTTGCGATCTCCGGGTTCCCTGAATCTACGGATACGAGGGATAGAATGCCCGTCTGTCCACAAGTACCACCCAACAGTGCTTCATGCCGCTTAGTCACCTACCATCTTCCTGCTAGCTTACACGAAATGCCCTCAGTGTACTGGGCCGCCCAACGGTATCCCCAAGCTTCGGTGAGTCTTGTTCTTGGGCTTAGAGCCACCTCCCGACAATCTAATTTGGTACGTTGCCCTTCGACCTCCGGGTGTGCAGCTTATCGGGCACGTAAAAAGCGCTCCATTTCACAATTTCAACACGTCCCTTTGCCATTGATGCGCGCGACGCCAACCTTCCGCTAATCTCACATCCCGTCGATTGCATTTCAAGTGCAGCTCCTGTCACGTCAAATGGTGCCGAAGTCGCCGCGTAGCGATATGAAGTAGCTCATCTAGGAGGGGAATTGGTATGTCGCGGATTGAGTATCTACCTCCCCCTTCATCCCACTGCACACTGTTCACTGCTGTGCGGCGATATGTCTTCCTCAGATGCGAGCGAAGAAGCAACTGTGTACAAACTCCTGTAAGTCTTACGCTTGACTCGCTGCCTAGACAATGGCCAACGTGTTTGAACATCATAGGACTGTCTCAAATTACTATGGGAACGCAGCAGTAGGTAGGTATGTCACTCTCATCATCCCTCTTTGGAGCCCCCTTTTGCTATGTCCCGACAAATTGTCCTCATTGCATCTCGTACCGCAGTGCTATATCTCTGGGAATGGGTTATCACCACAGGGGAAGAGGCGACACATTTCTGGAATGGAAAACTTACGGGGGCATCGGTATTGTTCTTTCTGAATAGGTACCTCAGCATGGCGTATCTTCTCATGAACTTTTTGGGTATAGCACAATGTCTGATACGGTACGTTTGATGGTTTTATCATCTGACTGTACAATTGACCCGCCCATGCAGTTCTGGCATCTTGGTTCAAGACCTATTATCGGCCATTCCTACTGTAGGCAGAACCGCACCTTCAGCCCGGACTCTGTTCGTTCTACTATCTCCACGGAGTTGATCGGACTTGAAATGGATTGGTCAGCAGCTTATAGACTTCGACCGAGTCACGCACTAACCACACAGATAGCACCTCGCGCGTAGTCTTCAGGTTCTCGAAAGTATCATAGACGCCCCACCCCATTCGACGGAAGCATTCTAAGTGGCCGCCCACGTGATTGGACACGTCCCGTACGGTGAGGTCATAGTCCAAACTGCTAGTTAACGTTGCTTAGCCGCAACTCTTCTACATACAACGGAGGGCCGATACGTACTCCTCATGAAGCAGTCCAAGTAAATCATACACAGTGACAGGCCGCTGAAGTTTCAAGGTTTCGTTCTTTGGTCGTCGCCACCCAATCATGTTGAGAAGGAGTATATTCGAAACCGGGGTAGCAGTCGCGAAACTCCGGGCTGTGATGGGGTGGTCTCCAAGGTAAGCGCGGTTTCTGGCATCTCCTGCGTTAGGTTTCTCGGAACCTGAGCTATTGTCCCAACGAAGGTAGGCGTCGTCTTCGATTGGTTGCCCCTTCCCGTCCCGGCACTCATCGCTCTTTCGGAAGTCGATATAGAATAGAACTGGATTTGGCGCGAAGGAGACATCGGCGTCGTAGTCTTCTGTCACATGCACTGCAGAGAATGCCTCGATACAGTCCGCGCTCTCTCGCATACGCTCGCCTGCCAATGGGAGCACCACGAGCGTCAGCCCGCAGAAGGGCGCCAGAGGCCACAGCAACACGACGTACGGTTATACTCTAGCATGGCGTCTCCACAATGAGGATGCTTGCAGAAACCGTCGCGTTCGATGCACTGGAGGGCGATGTCCTGCCACACACCGTCCTCCGAGCCCCCGTCCAGCGGAAGTCGACCCAACCCATTCTTCCAGCAGATGGTCTTCCAGAACGCTTCCGGGTCTGTCTCCCAGTCATGGAGCACCGCGCATCGGGGATCTGCGAGGTAGAGACAGACAACGGTTCGGAGGTCCCATGGGTCTAGGTAAGTCTTGATCATAAGGATAATTTCCAGAGGAAGATCGAAGAATGTGACCATCTTGAAATAAGGTATAGATGATGCGAGCCTCTGATGCAAAGGGTTGACTAGATTAATGGCATTCCATGGTTCTGCGGAGACGCGCATGGGCGCTGTCGAGTGATTATGAGGTGGCTGAGAAAAGCTTCTGTAAGCAATCACGTTACCTAATGAGTTGCCTTCCGTCATCGGCTTGTGAGCCTTACCGTAGGCTGTTGATCTCCCCTGTTTCTCCAGCGAACATTACTGTGTATGTGCTCCAAAGGTCACATCTGCATATGAACTACGTCTCTTGTGATTTCAGCTAACATCTAAGTAGGCTCGCGCTTCGTCTGTGACGTTTGACGCTTATGGCACCGGACGTGCTACTATGTGACATATTGGTGCAGTGTATTAACAGATAGGCACATGCGAATTCCAGTATGCCAGCATCTTACTCGTGCGGCTGAGCGCACCGGAATGCTGGAAAGTGTCACCATATAACAGGAGATCTGAACCTGAAGGTAGGGACTCGCATCACAGCGGGCAAAGCGCCAGGCTTCACACAGGAAAATTCGTGCGGCGTTCGTGAGCCACGCAACTTGATCCTAGCATTTCTAGTGGGCCTTTGTATCCCTCTCTATAATTTGGGAATTCCCATTGGCAGGTTGCGTGGCCCACATAGGTAGCATGGATTTTCTCACCTGCCGTGCATACGACTATGTCAGCAGAGCCGGAAGACGCCTGACGGGTGATTCCCGCCCGTACCGCCATGCTGTTCAAACCTTGTAAAAGCTGTACTTGGGTTATTCTGCATGGCTTTAGCTTCACAAGAGCTTTTGCCTACTTATAATCTCGCGTTGCCCCCATCCTTCACTGTGCTCGCTCGTATACAGTCGCAAATACAGTGATCGTTCCAGTGGTATGCCTCCATTTTGATGGTTGAATGATTTGCGTTCTAATAAATGTCTCGCTTCGCAGCCATCAACATGCGTCTCCTGGATACTCACACGGGACTCTTTGTCGACTCAAACTCTCCCGAGTTTACGCCATTCTATCGCACAGATGTTCATCCGACGGAGAACAGACGTACCAGGAGTTGAGGGAGATTCAAGATCTATACTATGATCGCTACGGCCATCCTAAGCGTGCACAACCAAGCACCACACCCCTCGAGCCTCCTCCCACAGGCCAAAATGAACGTCAGGCAGAGGTACGAGATGCGGCAGACTTGTCATCGTTTACTGTGGTCGATCCTGACTCTGGCAAGCAATTAGGTCCCAGTCGTGGACGCGTTCTCTTACTCCGACGGCTCTTCCCGATGTGTTGAGGTCGAACCTCCCCACTCTCCCGACGCTAGCATTCATTCAGAGCTGAGCCCTATCTGGCGCGAAAAGCAATTCAGCGACAAGATCTACCACGCTTGCAAAACGGCGTGGGAGAACAATTAGCGCTACATCTGGATCGACTCGAGTTGCATTGACCAGTCTAGCAGCTCGGAGCCCACCGAGTCTATCAACTCGATGTACAAGTGGTACGGCAATGCGTCCTTGTGCCTTGCCTACCTCGCGGATGTGCACGATGTCGCCGAAAGCGGGGATTCGGTCCAAGGACAGCTGAGCGCCCCAGGGTCCGAGTTCCGCGAGAGCGAGTGGTTCACGCGTGGATGGACCCTCCAAGAACTCATCGCCCCAGAACGCGTCGTCTTTCTGTGTCAAGCTTGGCGTCTTCTGGGGACGAAGGCTCAGCTAGCTGAAGTCTTCGAAGAGATCACCGGTATCGGACAGGGTGTCTTGCTACACGAAGAGTCCCTCCATGAGATCAGTGTCGCCAGACGAATGTCTTGGGCAGCGCATCGGGTAACCACAAAGCCAGAGGATTTAGCCTACTGTCTTCTCGGGATATTCGACATCACGATGCCTACGACCTATGGCAAGGGCTGTCGTGCATTCCACCGTTTGCAGGAGGAGATCCTCAGGACTATCACGCACACACACTACCCGACCTGCACGAGCAAGCCGAGGTTGAGCACCCTCGTACGCACACAAGCACAACGACGCCCGTCCCCAGTCCCTCCCCCTCCTCTCCCTTCCCCATCTTCCCCACATTTCCTCTCCCCATCTACCCATGCCTCGTCTTCCCGCCTTCCCTCTCAGCCGTCCTCTCACTCGTCCTCAGGCAATAGCAGCTACGTCTGCCTGACCCTGATGCTGAGTCCGCCCCTAACCCCTAGGGCGAGGCGTGTCGCGGCCCTGCGCAGCCTTGCGCTACGCTGCGCCAGAGCCGGAGCAGGATGCTCATCGGCGAGGATGAGGAGGGCGACTCGGGCTTCCACGCAAGCGACTTCGAAGGAGAGCTAGAGCGGGGGCCCGCAGCGCCGGTGGCCGTCGGTGGGGGACATCTTCTCGCCTAGGGCAGGATGGGGCGGGAAGGGCAGCGTCTGATCCGAGATTGGGGATGGGGAGGAAGGCGGGAAGGGGAGCAGGTTCTTCGAGAGAAGCGTGCATGGCGAGGTCGAGCAGGCGGGGGCGCTTCAGGACGCGCAGAATCGGCCGGTGGAGCGCGAGCCGCGATGCGTGAAATAGTCGACGCCTGGATGAGGGGGACACGAGGAAGGGTTGGGAAACGCATCGAGCGCCACCGGGCGTCGTCGCGCGCGAGGCCGACGTTCTCTCGCTTGGACACACGCTTGGCCATCATCAGCCCACCTACGCACACTTCGAATGCGACAGCAGGAGACACGCACGACGTGCTGAACGCCTGATACTTCCCCCTATGCCTTATGCTTGCTCCAGAGTCCCCTAAACTCTTTCCTCAGGTGCTCTTTCTCTAGGCGCCGGTCGCGCTCGCCCTGGCCGTCGCGGCGCGTCAGCGGTTCACGGCCTCGCGGCGGTTCATCTTATCGCAGTCGAGCACGACGGCTTTGTCGACGAGAGTCGCCACTCGGGCGCGCCGTGTACGGGTCGCGGTTACGGCACAATTCAGGTCCAGGTTGGCACGGGAGGCAGGTCTAGAGGAGGAGGAAGCAGAGGGTGCAGGGGGGCGTGGCGATCTGGAAGGAGCCGGCCATGAAGACGCGGTGGATGCTGAATTTGACGATTGTATGGGACTTTAGGTTTGTACGAAAGGATTGCTGGACGTTGAAACAGGGGGGAGTACGCTTCACAGAGGAGTTAAAACGACGCGTTAGGGCCCGCAGACACGGGGCGTACCGATGTTGGAGGAAGCCCTGCACATTCTACAGGACGCGTTCATCGCGGCTACGTAAAGATGCCTGACAATAGAGATGGCCTGCACCAGGCGTGTTCGCACGTGGATGGCATAAAGACTGATCACGAGAGACACAAGGACATGCACCACGAAACGTGGAGACGGCCGTGCTGAGCCAGTCAAAGCGGATTACGCAGGGGATGTTGTCCTTGTCCATGCCTCGTGCGGCCCCGTACGAGAGGGCATTAGCTCTTCAATGGTGGACGAGCGAGCGACGTGATGGAGATCTACTATGTAGCGTTCGAACACACGCTCACGCTGTGGGTGGCGCCAAAGGCAGCGGAAGACTGCGACTTTCAGGCTCATGACAACTCCGGACCTTCTTGTGAGCACACGCACATATTCCTTGCTTGACCTGCTTGCTTCTCTTCCCACCAGGTCACGAAGGCTGACGGTGTTCTCTCAGTGCCCATTGCTGTTCCACTGTACATTTGCGGTAGGTTTCACTTGTTTAAGAAGGAGCATATATTCGTTACTCTCCTCTACTTCGGGTGGACGCGAGGACGTAAACATGCACCGCGTCCTCATATATCATCGGAGGTTTTCATCGCCGGGCGTGAAACCATTGCAGCGGGTCGTTGAATACTGGCTTCCAGTGAGGCTTATCGCTCTGCTGATTTTGTACATTCCACAGTCCAAGTGACAATTTTCGACTCGTGCTTCCTTGACCACGCCCTCGGTGACTGTTCGCACCGGAATCCGCGGTCAAGTCTAGCGTCCGCGCATGAAGAGCCTGGATTAACACACAGCTATAGGCCAGGTAGGACGTCGACAGGCGGCTGTGTCGAATGTATTGGAGGGCATCGCAGTGCTGACTACTGAATCATGGTACTCGGTCTGAAGTTGCAGATGTCCGTATCGGAAGTGGTTGGGCTCTCACGGCACGTCAAATCTCCTGTGTCCCTGCTTGGAAGTACGATGCACGGCCTCAACGCATAGTGGACAATTTTTGTGGGGTCGGTCCTGGTTAAAGGCTCTTCCACTCCCGTGTCTACACATCTCCAACACTGTCCTTTGGGTCCGGTTGCTCAGTCGTTTCGAAACGACTACTGCCTCTTGCCAGGTATGGTGTTTTGCCGAGGTCATGGTAGATGGCGCTGTTCTCAACGTGTGACATTCCCAGCAGGACAAGATGCGCCTCCTAGACACTGTTACGGGACTGTTTGTCGACTCCGACTCCCCCGAGTACAAGGAGCACGCCAGATACGCCATCTTCTCGCATCGGTGGTCGTCCGAGGGCGAACAGACCTACCGGGAGCTGAGGGAGATCCAAGATCGGTACTATGGTCGCGATGGCCGTGCAAAAATGTCACTGTCAAGGTCCGCTCCTCTCTGACTTGCTGTAGCTAGACCTGACTTCAATATACCCATGCAAGCTGTGGACGCGTCCCCCGAAGACCCTTCACAAAGCGTCAAAAGCGAAGTCCACCCTCCCTCAGCCTACCATCGAGTACCCAGAGCTGAGCCCCATCTGGCGCGATAAACAGCTCAGCGACAAGATTCGCAAAGCTTGCGAAATGGCGCGGGAATATGGCTATCGCTACATCTGGATCGACTCGGGCTGCATCGACCAGTCCAGCAGCTCGGAACAATCCGAGTCCATCAACTCGATGTACAAGTGGTACGGTGGTGCGTCGCTGTGCCTTGTCTACCTTGTGGACGTCGAGGATCTCGCCGGACGGGAGGATTCGTTCCGATGGCAGCTGGGATTCAACGGATCCCAGTTCCGGGGGAGCGAGTGGTTCAAGCGTGGCTGGACTCTGCAGGAGCTCATCGCGCCGAAGCGCGTCGTGTTCCTGTCGAAGGGCTGGCGTTTTCTTGGGACGAAGACTCAGCTAGCTGGACTCCTGGAGGAGATCACGTCCATCGATCAAGCCATCTTGCTACACCAGATCCCGCTCACGAAGATCAGCGTCGCTAACCGCATGTCTTGGGCAGCGGAACGGAAGACGGCGAAGCCGGAGGACATAGCCTACTCGCTCCTCGGTATCTTCGATATCAACATGCCTACGCTCTATGGCGAGGACGATCGCGCATTCTATCGCCTGCAGGAGGAGATCCTTAGGCGCATCCCAGACCAAAGCATCTTCGCGTGGACCGCGTGGGGCCTTCACCCTATTGCAGGGTTGGCTGCACTCTCTACTTCAGCTCCCTGGCATTCTGTTCCAATCAATCTACTCGCTCCTTCCCCTGCCGTCTTTGCCAAATCCGCGGTTGACGCAATTCCTCACGAAGACTTCCTATCCGAGTCCTTTCCCGACCTATCGGACGATGACCGACAACGACTTCTCCAAGGGGCCACCCAGTCACCGTACGGAATGCGCATTGCATTCCCAGTCATTCCCCCCATGCCTCTATCCTTGCGTCAAGATTCTTCAGATAACAGTATACATCACTCTCCACCTGGAGAATTCTTGGTCCTCCTTGCCTGCCACGATAGCTCTGGTCTCTACTCTCGTGACCACTTTCTTGCACGCCTTTGCTTCATCGGCTCCTATCCTGACGTCCTTCAGTCGTGTTTCCTCAACTGGCGCATGAGACCCAACCTGATCCTACTAGACCGCCGCGACCTTTCCGGCCGCAAGATTGACGTAAAGACCTTCCATATGGGCCACCCGACAGTGTACATCCCTCGCCATCGGCGACATCTACCTGAAGGGGTGATCTTCGCGTTGTCCTCGATATCTGACAAGGTTCTGAAGATACAGGGATACGAATACAACTCGCGGTGTAAAAAGAGGGTTCAAGGCAGCCCCTGGTTGACTTTCGGTATCTCGGGAGGTGACTTGGATTATGGCGAGATTGTGTTCACTCTGGTCGGCAAGTCCCGTAGAAATACGGATACAGTGGAGGCCAGGGTGGACTTCGTCGATCGGGACGATCCGCCCAGATCTCTTGATTTTTCAGATATCTCCGAAGATACCCTCCTCTGGTTCGGCGAGGATGCACCCGCTCCGAAGAGGCGAATTGTCACCCTCCTATATGCCGAGGGAGTTCGGAGAGAGGTCTCATCCGAGCGGCTAGTTGAACTCGAACTGGATTCGGGGAACATGCAATGCTGCGTCCATTTATTATTGCAGAACAAAAGCGGCCAATACAAACACCTCGCTCTGCGTTGTCTGTTCCAGCCTATCACCTCTCTCAAGTACGATGTCCATATCGAGCTCTTCTCGTCACCCAGAAACTTGCGGCAGATGGGAGCGCTTGCACGCGAATACGGTGATGATCCGGACATGACGCGTCGAATTTTGCAGGATCGTGAACTCTCTGACACCCCGCTAGTTCCTCCGGGGCCATCGACTTCTGCGAGGAGTCACAGCTCATCCCCAAAGGAACTTCGGTGGCTTCGCAAGCCCGGCGGTCCGCGCACACAGGCCACCCGACCTGCTCAAGCAAGCCGAGGTTGAGCATCCTCGTACGCACACGTGCACAGCGACGCCCGTCCCAAATCCCTCCCCCGCCTCTCCTTCCCCCATCGTCCCCACATTTCCTCTTTTCATCTGCCCGTTCCTAGTCTACCCGCCGTCCCTCTCGCCCTTCATCCCTCTCGCCCGTCCTCTCAGCCACGTCTGCCCGATGCCGATGCTGACGCCGCGCCCGACCCCTAGGCCACGCACGCTCCTCTCGAAGAACTCGCTTTCGCTATCCTCACCCTCCCCGCTTCCCGGCCCAGGCGAAGAAGAAGTTCCTGCTGGCAGCCCGGAGCACTACGGTCACTTGCTCGCCATTAACTCCTGCTCTTCCTCTCCTCCTCTCTTGAAGTCGCCCGCGCGGAAGCCCTCCTCGCCCTCCTCGCCCTCCTCGATGACTATCCTGCTTAGGCTCTTGCATAACGCAAGACTGCGCGGGGCGGGGACACGCTCCCCGCGGTCGAATGGCGAGTCGAGCAGCCAGGGCCGCACAACCGGCTGCGCGGATGCGTCACCTCCTAGGTCTCCTTCGTGGCCGGGGGGTGCGCGAGCCGGGTCGACGTGCGCGACTGATAAAGAAGCGTAGGACGAAGAATAGGAGGCATTTGGGAGGGCATCGAGCGCCGCCTGACTGCTTTTGCGCTTCCCCATCGTCGCGAGTGCAGAAAGCGCGATGCCGGCGTTCTCCCACCTAGCAACACGGCCCTCATTAGCATGGACGCGTAGACTAGCAGGCAGCGCAGAGGGTCATACACTTGCCCTTTACGCCCTGGTACTTGCGCTTGAGCTCTGTGAGCTCTGCCTTGAGCCGCTCCTTCTCAAGGCACCGGTTGTGCTCGCCCTGGACGTATGCTCCACGTGCGCCGATGGCGGCATCGCAGCGGTCCATGAGGAGGGTGTTTTCTTGCGCGAGCGCGGCTGCTTTGTCTGTGAGGGCGCGCGGAGCTCGCAGTTCGTATTCGCGGTAGGGATCGGATTCTGGTCGGCGTGGGAGGTAGGCAGATGTGAAGAGGTGGAGGGAGAGGGAAGAACAGCGACATCGGAGGAGCAGGCAATGAACACGCGGTGGCTGCTGGGCATAATGAGCGTATGGTATGTTTTGGCCACAGAACGACGGTCGGGGATTGCTGGAGGTGAGCATGAACAATGTGGGCCACGTACCGAGGGCCTGTAAATTGGACAGGACGTGCTCATAGCGCCTACGCTACCAGTAGACGTGAGGCACGGCTCGGAGCAGAGATGGCCTGCGAAGGGCCTGTTTGCGTGAGGAAGCGGACGCAAATTACAGAAGACATATACGACCGCGACGCGTGCATCGGACGGGGACTCAGGGCAGAGTACGCAGGTGTTTGGAGACCATATCTTAACATGCATGTGCGCATAGAGTCTGCCTCGTTCACTAGGACGCCTATTGCATTCTCCCGCAGTTTCTCAATCACTCCTAAATATCTGGTCGGAACTGTGAACTTGAAATCGTCTGGAGGTGAAATCGGCTTTGAATCGAGCAACAAGCAACATCGCCATATCCATGGAAATCTGACTTATCATACATTCGTATCTTGCGGTGCGGGCACAGGATGGGAGCAAAGAATAGACGAAATGACAACAGTGTTTGATACACCCAAATATGTACTTAGACCATTCACGATGCCGCCTAAAGCACACTCAATATAACCTATAACAGGAAGCTCGGTGAGCCTACCCGAATGCACTGACATCTAACCTAAACCGACTCACCTCCGAAACAACTGCATCGACCGCCTGCTTCAGTACAATCATTAACATCCCAATTTGCTCCACTACGACTGCTTTGCACGTCGAGCATCCCCCCGCTCCTTCATACAGCCGGTACAACAGACGACTCTCGAGCTTGTCCAGCGTATCCTGGTGCGGTGTCATGCACAGCGCCATCAGCAGCCCGTCCCAGAACGTCTGGAACCATGGTGCGGCACACCCACAGTACAGCTTGCGGCAAGACCAGTCTGAACCTCGATGTTTGACGCATGCCCGACACGCAAACCAAGTCCATTCACCCAACTCACTCATCCTAAGAACACTGGGTGCACCTGTGGCTTCTGGCCATTTGCATTTCGTGCGCAATGCAGCGGAGCACTTCGCGCGGTATGCGATGAGGCGGTGGTACGCGCCCACGCTGAGGTCTTCGAGCTCTGGGGGACACACCTCGTGCGCAAGTGTGTGCGCAAGGTGCGCCTTTGCAGCCGCACGGGCAGTGTCCACGAGGTGAGCAGTGAGCGCGAGTGCGTATGCGCGGAGGGGTGTGGTGGTGATGAGCGGCAGCGCCGCGGTCTGGAGAAGGCGAGAGGCAAACACCATCTCATACTTCTGTGCGGCAGCGAGGAGGGCAACCGCTTCGTCGAGGGATGCGAGCGTGGGGGGCTCTGCGGCGGGGTAGTAGAGCCGGAGGATGGGCTGCAGCGTGCTGCTCGGCTCAGCCATGTCGACAACGATACGACTCGTGCGCTCGGAGTCGGGGCCCGCATTGGGTGTTTTGGACTGAGAGGAGGGCGGGGGCTGTGGGAGACCCGGGTCAAGGAGGGACTTGAAGACCGGGGATGCGTCCTCGAGGATCCACCGGAAGACGAGGAGATCGACCTGGTTGGATGTGCGTAGAACGACATCCGCGGCGGCTTTGTCGAACGGTGCTGGTGCGTTTTTATGGAGGTTCAGTCTCTCCTCGAGGTCCAGAGGTAGGCTTTCCATGGGGAGATTGAAGTACGTTGGCGACGATTGGGATCCCGGTGTACTCAGATTAAGGGACGGAGGGATAGAGACATGATGAGGGCTAGCATATATATATATATATATATATATAGCTACCCGTTGAACAGTGTGCTGCGGCAAGTGAAGGCCAGCCTGACGGCTCGTGCGTGAGACTGAAGCGACATGAAACTCAAACCTTTTTTGTCACCGACGCTTTGATACAAATGCCATGTTACTGTACAAGCTGGGATCCAGTACCCGCCAGAGGACAGCTTCTAATAGCAAGGAAAGTCAGCTTGAATTGTGAGGATCAGATCGAAGACACTTGCGTTGATCAACTTGTTCGCTCAGGAGTCAAGCGCTCTGCGTCTGGCGAAACAAACATCTTCTCCAAGCTTCCCACCATACTCGTCCTATGACTAGGGGACATGGAAATTACGTCTACTTTTCATTGTAGGAGCTCTTCTCGTCACCCGTGCTCTTGTCGCATATGGAAGAACTTGCCCGCATGTGCAAAAGTGACCCACCCGTGGCGAGGGGATTCTTGAAATATCCCAAACTCTATGACGTCTCGCTGTCTCCTCCTGAGCCATCGCCTGACGTGAACAGTCAAAATCCACTTCTACATTGTTTCCTTCTGGAGGCGTCCTTCGGCGAAGAGGGCGTGGTCCTTGACACTAGCCCCTCCTTCGAGGAATCGGCGGCTCCCGTCCCTGCACGCACATCATCCGGTTCGACAGAGGAAAATCCATGAACTCTGCACACATACGCACAACGACGCCCGTTATGCGTCCCTTCCTCACCTGTCCTTTTTCCAACGCCCCCACGCCAATTCTTCCCGCCGCCTCCCTCTGACGCGTTCTCAAGCGACAGCAGCCACGCGGTGCTCACCCCAGCCCCGGTCCCAATACCCCAATCCCGCTCTTTGAGCCACGCGCGCTCTCCTCCCTGCCCCCAAGCTCAGGACAAATGCTCCCTCTACAGGCCCCCCGACGCCCGGGGGGAGGATATATTCCGTGCGGGCGCCCCCGAGGGCGGCGGATTCACAAACGAGCTCAATCACCTCCTCCCATCGCGTCGTCGCCGTCGAAGTTGCCCGCGCGGAAGTCCCAGTCGCCCCCCTCGTCCTCGTCATCGTCAATCGGCATGCGGCTGCGGCTCATCGGATCGGGGCTGCGCCGAGCCTGGGCGCATGTCGCGAGGTCGAACGGCGAGTCGAGCAGCCAGGGACGCTCGGGGGCACGCTGGACGGGCCAGAAGGACGCGGCGCCTTCGTTCCTCACGGATCGATCGAGCGTGCACGAGCCGGAGTTTGGGAAGCAGTCGCCATGCGGGGACGGAGAGGTGGACGAGGACGCGGTGATGGGGAGCGTCTCGAGCGCCGCCGGGGTGCTCTTGCGGTGTCCCGTCGTCGTCGCCTCGAGCGCTCGGAGCGCACGACACTGGCATTCTCCTGCCTGGCGACGCCCAGAGCGCCCTCCCAGCACGCACGCGTGCCCGAAGAGATGAGAAGGGAGCGAGGGACTCATGACGCGTCCGATGCCTTGTACTTGCCCATCGCGCCCTCGTACTTGGGCCTCGGTTCCTGCAGCTCTTTCTCGAGCCGCTCCTTCTCGAGGCGACGGTCACGCTCGCCCTGGGCGCGGGCGTCGAGTGCGGGGATGGCGGCCTCGCAGCTGTTCATGAGGAGGGTGTTTTCTCAAGCCGGCGCAGCGGCTTTGTCTGTGAGGAACGCGTCGTGGTTCGTGTTCGCCGTAGGGTTCGGGTCCGGGTCGGCATGGGAGGCAAGCAGAGGTAAGTGGGTGGAGGGAGAGGGAGGAGCGGCGACATCGGAGGATGCTGGGTCTTATGTATGATGAGTGTGGGATACATTTTGGGTACGGAACGAAGGTCGGGGATTGCAGGAGGTCAGCAGTGAAAGCAGTGCGCGTGAGCAACGAGGGCGACAGGTACCGCTGGTGAAAGAAGGCCTGAACACTGGACAGGACGCGCTCATCGCGTCTGCGCTGGTGTCGATGTAGGAGGTAACTGCACAACTCGGAGCAGAGATGATCTGCGAAGGGCATGTCTGGGTGAGAACGCGGAGGCAAAAGGAGACGTGGCAACTCTCGGAGGTAAGGCTGACCATTTCTTGTGCGTGGAGACTGCCCAGTCGTGCGTGGAGACTGCCCAGTCGTGCGTGGAGACTGCCCAGTCGTGCGTGGAGACTGCCCAGTCGTGCGTGGAGACTGCCCAGTCGTGCGTGGAGACTGCCCAGTCGTGCGTGGAGACTGCCCAGTCGTGCGTGGACGGACGAGCAAGCGACGAGCTCACTTCGGCCACATGTTCACGTGCAAGTCACGCCTCCGCAGGCGTCGACAGTATTGGAACTCTTGTGAGCTCTCTGGCACGCGCATGCTAGTACCCGACGTCTCAGTGCTGCTTATTCACGATGTATTGCTTGCTTGATCTTCACGTCTTGAGCTTCACCTATTTTGCGTCTCTTCCCACCAGGTCAGGAAGGCTGACGCCCTTGCTCATCCTCAAGGCCTACTTTGAAGGCCTGATCTACATATCAGTGCCCTGCGTTGGCACAGTACCGTCGAGTCCGGCGGCAGTCTTCTTTGTCTGAGAATGAGCACATGCTCCACACTCCCTGCTACCGCCGGTTCAGGCGAGGGGGTATACATCCATCGCATTCATGCAGGTTGTCTCCATGAGTCGCCGGGCTCGAAATTGTCCACTCAAGGCGTCTAGAGAGTCTTATTGCCCTTCTGTGCCCTGCTAATTTCGCGTCTCCCGCGAACCAGACGCAAATTTTCGACGTGTGCTTCCCTCACCACGGATGAAGCTGATCACATCGAATCGTGGAGTCAAATCGAGCATCTACGTTCCAAAGAGTTGACGCACAGTAGCAGGCTCCAATGTGACAGGAAGGCGGTTGTGTCGAATGTATTGAGGAGTAACAAAGCGCTGACTATAGTTCAATAGAACTCAGTCCGGACTCGGACCTGGTCGTACTTGCATATGTCCACATCGGCAGAGCTGGTGCTCTCACGGCACGTCAATGTTTATGTCTATGTGCTTGGAAGCACGATGCACGCCCTCGCCGCGTGGTGGACAACCCTTGCATGAGTCGGTGCAGGCAAGCAAGGCTGTATGAGGGACTTGCGCCGGCCTCCTTCTCACTCGAACAAGGTCCCCCACCTCCCCTTTCCACATATCCTCGACCCTATCTCCTGTATCTCGTTCCTTAACGGTGTCACATACAACTCCGTCCTACCAGGTACGACATTGTTTGATGCCGCAAACAGATGGTACCATTCTCATCCATGCTTTGTTCCTAGCCGGACAAGATGCGCCTCCTAGATACCCATACAGGACTGTTCGTCGACTTTAACCCCAAAGACGACGAAGACCCACCCAGATATGCCATCCTCTCGCATCGGTGGTCTGATAAAGAGCAGACATACCGGCAGCTGAGAAAAATCCAAGCTCGGTACTACGATGACGATGGCCGTCCGAAGATGACACCGACAAGCTCCCCAGGCTAAGACCCTTCCCCAGGCTATAGAAAGGATGGTGGCGAGGTACTGTGCGCTCGACTACGTACTCTAAGACCCAGTGGTTAACCCTCCCTGCGATACACACGCAGGACGTGTCCGTGCCCTTCAATCCCGAAGGCCCTCCGCTTGGCGTTGAACCCGAACCCATCCCCTCCTCTCCCCCCGCCGACAACTCAGCCCTGAGCCCATTCTGGGGCGATCCGGATCTCAACGCAAAGATCCGCAAAGCGTGCGAGACGGCGCGGGAGTACGGCTATGACTACATCTGGATCGACTCGGGCTGCATCGACCAGTCCAGCAGTTCGGAGCTCACCGAGTCGATCAACTCGATGTATAAGTGGTACGGCGATGCTTCATTGTGCCTTGCCTACCTCGCGGACGCGAGCGACGTCGCCGAAAGCGGGGAATCAATCCAAGGGCAGCTGACCGCCCCCCAGGAGTCCGAGTTCCGCGGGAGTGTGTGGTTCACACGCGGGTGGACTCTGCAGGAGCTCGTCGCGCCGAGACGCGTCGTGTTCCTGTCGAAGGGTTGGCGTTTCCTTGGGACGAAGACTCATCTAGCTGGACTCTTGGAGAAGATCACGTCCATCGATCAACTCGTCTTGCTACACCAGATTCCGCTCACGAAGGTCAGCGTCGCTAAACGCATGTCTTGAGCAGGGGAACGAAAGACGGCGAAGCCCGAGGACCGAGCCTACTCACTTCTCGGTATTTTTGATATCAACATGCCCACGCCCTATGGCGAGGGTGATCGGGCATTCTATCGCTTGCAGGAGGAGATCCTAGGGCGCATCCCAGACCACAGCCTTTTCGCGTGGCATGGTAGCCCCAATTGGGACCCCTTCCTTGTTGCAGGGTTAGATGCGCTCTCTACGCGGACTATCGATGGGTGGACTTCTCTCCATCTTCTCACCCCTACGTCATCTGTCTTTGCGGGATCCACGACGAGGCAATCCCCCACAAAGACCTGGTTCTCAACCTATCAGATCAAAGCCAACGACAACTTCTTCAAGGGGCCATCCAGTCGCCGTATGGAATACAGGATTGCGTTCCCAGTCGTATCCCCCCTGCCCATATCTATACATCGCCAACTTTAGAACAAGGAATGTAGAGAATACTTCCTGGTCCTCTTTGCCTGCCGCGATAGCTCTGGTCTACACCCTCCTGACCACGTACTTGCTCGTATCTGCTTCATCGACTCCGAATCTGGCGTCCTTCGATGGTGCACACTTGAGTAGGTCGGACTGCGGTCCGAGCTAATCCTGCTTGACCGCCGCGACCTTTCTCGCTGCAAGATTGACGTGAAGACCTTCCATTTGGGCCACCCAGACGTATCCGTCATGCGCCCCAAGCGGAGTCTACTTGAAGGCGCGGTCTTTGCGCTGTCGTCAATATCCGACGAGGTTCTGCAAATGCAGGGATACAAGTTCCGAAATCGGTCTGAATCAAGGTTTGAAGGCAGCCTCTGCTTTAGTCTCGGTATCTCGGGAGGTGACCTGGACTTTGGCACAATCGTGTTCAGTCTAGTCCGCCAAGCCCCTTCTTTCCAACCAAAGTGGGTGACGGCTAGGGTGGATCTCATCGATCCGGACGATCCGAGTTCTCTTGACTTTTCAGATATCTCCCATGAGTCCATCAACTCGCCCGCCCAGGACTCAATCGCTCCGAAGAGGCGAGTGGTCCTCGTATATATGGAGGGAACCGGGACCAGGAGTGTCTCATCCGAGCTGCCAGCTAGTTTCTCAGTGAACTTAGCGGATATGGAAGGCTGCGTCCACTTCTTATTGCAGGACAAAGGTGACCAACGTAAACACCTGGCGCTGCGTTGTGTGTTGGAGGCTATCACCTCCCTCACGTACGTTGTTCATATTGAGCTCTTCTCGTCACCCGTGTTCTTGTCGCCGATGGAAGTGCTTGCACGGGCATACGACAGGAACGAGTTCGAGGCGTCGATATTGGCATCCGACCATGGTCTCCTGAACATCCCGCCATCTCCTTCGAACGCATTGACTCCTGCGAGGAGCCCAAGTCCGCTGCGGGAAGACGGCAGTGACGATGACTCTGGCCCGTCCTCCGCAGGACCCGCGGTCCCCGCGCGCACACCACCCGACCTGGGCGAGTAATCGGAAGTCGAGCGTCCGCATATATCGCATGCATGCACAACGACGCCCGTCATACGTCCCTTCTCCGCCTCTTCTTTCCCCCTCCTCCCCACACCCCGCATTCCCTCTCACCCAACCTCTCACTCGTCCTCAGGCGACAACAACCACGTCGGCCTCACCCCAACGCCGGTCCCCCGCCCACGCACGCTCCTCTCGAAGAACCCACTCCTGCCCTCCTCCTCTTCCCCAAACTCGAAAGAAATGCTCCCCATCCCACCCCATCCCGCCCTGGGCGAGAAGATGTCACCCGCCGGCAGCCCCGAGCGCTGCGGTCCCCCGCTCGAGCTCAAATCCCCCTCCCCTCCCCCCTCTTCGAAGTCGCTCGCGCGGAAGCCCGAGTCGCCCTCCTCGTCCTCGTCAATGAGCATCCTGCTCCGGCTCTTGCGCAGCGCGGGGCTGCGCCGCGCCGCGACGCGCTTGGCGAGGTCGAACGGCGAGCCGAGCAGCCGGGGGCGCTTCGGGATGCGCAGGACCGGCCGGGCGGACGCGTCGTCCCCCGGGTCCCCTTCGCGGTCGAGCGAGCGCGAGCCAGAATGAGCAAAGTAGTCGAGGCGGGCGACCGACGACGAAGACGAAGCGGAGGCGTCGAGTGCCGCCTGGCTGCTCGTCCGCTTTCCCGTCGTCGCCACCGAAAACGCGACGCCGGCGTTCTCTCGCCTACATAGCAACGCGCGCCTCGTGAGCATGGACGCGTAGGCGCGCATAGGGAGGAAGGGGACTCACGACGCCTTGAGGGCCCTGTACTTGCCCTTCACGCCCTCGTACTTGCGCCTGAGTTCCGTGAGCTCTTTCTCGAGCCGCTCCTTCTCGAGGCGGCGGTCGCGCTCGCCCTGGGCGTGCGCGTCACGCGCGCGGATGGCGGCCTCGCAGCGGTCCATGAGGAGGGCCTTGTCGCGCTCGAGCGCGGCGGCTTTGTCGGTGAGGGCGGCGATTTGGGCGCGGAGGTCGCGGTTCGTGTTCGCTGCGGGGTTCGGGTTGGGGTTATGGTTGGCACGGGAAGAGGGGGAGGTGGAGGGAGACGGAGGGGCGGCTGCGGCGGCATCGGAGGCGTCGGCGATGAAGACGCGGCGGATGCTGGGTATAATGAGTGTATGATACTTTTTGGGTACGAAACGAAGGTCGGGGATCGCTGAGAGCGGAGACGGGGTGGCAGAGCTCAGAGAGTGGCCCAGGACGCGTGAAGGACTGGTATGGCACGTACCGATGGTGAACGAGGCCCTGCAGGTGGGACAAGACGCGTTCATCGCGTCTGCGCTGGTCTCGAGGTAGGACGTGAGACATGCCTCGCAGCACAGATGGCCTGTAGAAGGCGTGTTCGGGTGAGAACGCGGATGGGGGAGAGGAGGAGACGTACCGCAGGGGGTGCAGACGGGGAGCCTGAGCTGGTCGAGACAGATGCCGCAGGTGAGGGTGTCCATGTGGATTGCACCGAGAGGGTATCCTGGTCCGTCGCGGACGGAGGAAGGAGCGAGTTCAAAGCAAAGAGCGGACGGGTTGGGCGGAGACGGAGACAAACATGGCCCGCCTGCGCGTCCCTCGCCCCGCTTAAGCCCACACACGCTCACGTGCTCTCACACCCGGCGCCAGATGCGACACAGCCACAATGGTGCATCTGTGAGCGACTCAACATCTTCTTGCACCCCATCAATGAGCATCAAGAGTGCTCATCCTACGTAGCTCAGACATCATACATTTTCGCGTCTTTCGCGGAATCCTCTATTTATCCTCTGAAGTGCTCGCATTTATGACAAATATTCTCTCCTTCACAGCCAAGCTCCCCATTTTGGAGCCCCCGACCATTAGCGTCTCCGAGACAAGCAGCACCCTCGAGGCCTTTCTCAACTTGAAGCTCTGCTACCAACTCTCCCTCGTCCCATCCTAAGAGTCCTTCGACGACGCAGCCCAAGTTCTCAAACAATGGACAAGCGCTAGGCCCCTTGGCACTCGCTCGCCCTCTCCCTTGTCGCCGCACACCGTTTACGCCTTTGCCGAGCGTGCCGGCTTCGACGCCTCTCGCTCCGAACCCTCAACCATCCCTGCCCCGAGCTGCGCACCTCCCGCGTCTGCCCTCCCGGGCTCCCCGTACAGGTCCCGGCCCACTAAGTACCATTGCGGCTGATGCGCCCGCCACGTGTGAGACTGCAGCAACTGCAGCTGCGTGAGCTTCTGGCTCGAGTTGTTGCGGTCCACTCGCTACTCCGACTCCCACTCGCACTTACGGGTGTTGCTCATGAAGGTGCCCGATCGATTGCTCTCCTCCAACCTTCCCGTCATGAATACCCAGCGAATGGCGAAGCTGTTCGCTACGTTTGGCGTCAAGGACATGCTGTACTCCCGCGTATTGTCTCGTATGTCGTCGGGTAACGAATGGCTCCACGAGTTGCGCAACAAAGGAGATTCAAGCGAATCTAATATGCGGGTCATTGTCGAAATGCTCCACGACGTAGCTGAGGAATGAGGAAGATGTGGAGTTCAGTCGTGCAGCGCCCCCGCAGGGTCTCCCGAACGCATCCGAGAACAAACAGTAAACGGGATGTACATGCCGAAAATGTTGCCAGCTAATCATGTATCCTTCCGAAGCGGTACGAATCGCCATAAGGTCAATTGCCCCGTCCTCCTTCTGTCCTGCCATGAATGTTATTGTTTCTCAAAAGGCTACTATTAGTGCTAAGTACCAACGCGGCAGTGAGATGACGTAAAGGGGCTAATGTAGCGCTCATGGTTGCCGCGCTTAAATAGGATCGAGTGCATGTTCGTTTTCCAGATTGCATTCGTTTTACACTCTGGACCACCCAAAGCCCTCAGTTATGCCTCCCCGCAAGAGAGTGAAACTGAATGATGGCAAGGCACTCGCTGGCGACCGCACCGAACTTACAAGCATCAGCAACCCTGTGGTTGCAAGTGCTGCCAGCACCGATCCAGACGCGGAATCATCGCGCAAGTCCAGAATACGCAAGGGCTGTCTGAAAGACATACCCAACTGTGCGGTGGAACTCCAACTTGAGGTTTGTCCCCCCTACCTTTAAGCCTCGAAGTGCTTTGAATCATCTCACGACGGCTCGAATTCCAGATCTTCGGTTACCTACAACCACAAGATCTCTTCAATCTCTCGCGAACGTGCAAGGCCTTCCATTCCTTCTTCTTGCACCGTAGCAACGAACGTCTTTGGGAAGCATCCCTAAAGAACGATGAGGACCTGCCTGAGAGACCGCCATGGATGAGTATACCGGCATTCATTCACCTGCTCTACTCGCCCTATTGCCAGGTGTGCCACCATCATCACCACCTTCGCCTATGTACACTAACGTTTTATGCCACACACAGAATTGCGCTAGTCCCAACGTTCGCAAAGCTACTTGGTTGTGGTTTGCTCGGTACTGTTCCCACTGTCTGCCCCAGATGTGAGTGGCACAGGCTTCTGGCAATCGCAGGCGTGGCTTATGCCGCCGTTATAGGTCTTCCTCCACTATGGCCGTCGAAGAGAAGCTGAAGCGCGTGGATGCCGTTTTGCAGCGGCAGTTTAAGAACCAGCCTGGGTGGTTTTTGCACGGGATCGACGAAGAGCGTCCGAAGGACCCACAGTAAGTCGCATTCTATGCAGTACCAGAAAGCGTAGTCACTTATCGAGACCATCTCTATAGGCGCGGCTATTACAATTATCGTTATCATCGTCAGCAGGAGAAGCGATACCTTGCTCGGGACGTGGACCAGTTGATCTCCAAGTGGAAAGCCTTACCCGAGCGTAAGGGTTATGATGTCCTGGACGCTTTCTGCCTCAAACGGAAGAATGAGCTTATTGTGCGGGTTAAGGTGGGTGACCTTACGGGGCGCTGCGCTCACACGCCGTGATCTCATGATATATGTAGTACGCTAGGGACTGTGAGGAGTGGTACGAAGAGCGAAAGCAGGATCGGAAGGACGAACTCCAGGACGTACGAAAAGAGCGGTTTGAGGCGTAAGTAGCCTTTTCTGTCCCCAAGAAAGTTCATCATTTGGACTAGTTTGTGTTTCAAGGATTCTCGAACTTCTCAAGGAGACGGGTTGGAAGAAGGAGTTGGATTTCCTCGGCAAATATGGACTCGAGAAGATGTCTCGTTTACCGGTCGTCAGGCAGTCTACGAAGCTTACGGACAAGGGTACGCCTCTCTGAGCCACGCCGTTGCATCGCATGTGATCCTTATGTTCCCGTAGGGTGGGAAAAGGTGCAAGATGCGCTCGACGGCTTTCTGAACGACACTCGTGCTCAACGGCTGAAGGCAGAGAAGGAGCCGATCATCAAGGAGCGCTTTGCCGAACTAGACGCCGCCATTGTCGCATACTGCGTCACGTTCCCGCGCAACGCAACAATGCGCTGTCACCCGCTGGCGTTTGACCTTGCGCCCATGAAAGAGTTAGAACGCCTCGCCAACGCCCCGGTCTCGGAGAACGTCACACGGGAGAGTTTCGCGTCCATCGTCCCGAAGCTCGTCGACAAGTGGTTTGCGAAGCAAAAGGCCGAATTCGAATCGTTCCTTCGCCCTCACATTAAGTGCGACCGTGTCCCTCAGGGTGTGGGCATTCTGGATCTCGCAATCGCTGTTTTCAACTTGGGGACCGACTACCGCCCCTCGGGACTTCGTTACCCTTATATCCTCACTCAGTGGCGTTTCCGCGGGTCCAATAGCAAGCGGCTTCTGGGGGTCTTGCCTCCTGGCCACTATGCCAGCTGTGCAGCTAATCATTATTATCAAATCCCCTTCACGGTCAGCGGGCTCGACAAAATGGAGGTCGAGCAGGGGATCAAGTGGACGCGATCCATACTCACGGCTCTGGGCCTCGATCCCGACCGGACGACAGCCGCCGAGCTGGAGAAGTGCGAGGGAAGACTTCGGTGCGCGAAGTGCAAGGCCGACGGGCAGCCGGATGTCGTCTATGCCTGGGAAGCTGCAGTGAGTACTCGAGTACACACCTCACACATTGTGAAAGCGTCCACTGAGACGAGTGTCACAGTTCTTACATACCGCGAACAACAATTCAGGAAAGAAGACGTGTTACCATAGTCGTTGGGTCCGGGTCAAAGCACCCGATATGGCTCGCGTGAAGGAGCTCGAGGCGACCGCGCATGAGGTCACACTTGACACAGAACGCTTCGGTTGGTGCTGCAGCCTCTGTCTTGAAGATTGGTGGCCTGGAAAAGCAAACGAGATCCGCCAGCATCTTGCGCAAAAGTCGGTTCTCCTTGGCACTCATGCACTGGTACAAACGTCACTCACCAAAACGCAGGCATCAGATTGAAGACGCTCGTCGTGCCGTCGAGGATGGCACTGTCTACATCAATCCCGAGCACCGGCGTGTGCTGAGGAAGCCACCTGTCACTTTACTACCTCCGTAATCAGGCGACACTTCTGATTTCAAGTACCCTTGTACGCTATCGAACCAGTTGGCGTCGAATCGATATATCTCCCAGATGAAGCATCGAGCAATGCTCGGTAGTTCTACACACGTGTGACTTTTGGAACCCCCTTTCGAGCACAATCTCATGCCATGTCAGCGTAGCAATGGCATCGACAAAGGCCTCGATGTCGGAAAGCAAAGTACCGTATGGGTTCTGGCCGTTCGCTTGGGTGTCGTCGGTGACCCAGGATGCCCCAATCTGATCAGTAGTGACCAGCTGAAAGATGAGGCTCGTCGAGGGCGTGGACGGTCCATCAGTCAGCATACATCGCCTGCTTTGAGGCCGTCGTAGATGGTCCAAGAGAAAGCTGGCTGGGACGGCATTGGACAGGCATTGCCTAGGGTATACTAGTAAGAGGTAAACGGGATGCAAGACATAGACCATTCTCACCTGATATCGTCGAAGAAACTCTCTGCAGTGAGCAAAATGTCCGCCAAACTATAGTAGACGGTGTCCGACACGGCAATGCCAGGATTCAGCGATCTACATCACGTCTGTGAGTGTCTGAACACGGACGTTTACTCGTAGCCGTGGCAGGTACGTACAAAGTCAAATTTAACTCCGACGTGAATTGCGCTCAAGGTCACGCAAAGACCACTCGCCGTCTCCGGGCCAGGCGTGGGAGATAATCGTATGGTGGGCATGTTCAAGAGATCTGACTTGGACGAATGTGTGGCAAATGTGACGAACTGTCGACCAAACCGGCTGACGAGTATCGGAACCTTGCTTTGAGCTCCGTGACTGATGGCGTGTCGATCCTCTATATAGGTCGATACATCGGTTCAGATAGCATTCACGAAGAACGTAACGAGGCTGGCGCAAGACTTTGAGGGTCATCATACCATGGACTCGCCTATGAGACTTGCCATATGATGAGTGTGAAGATGCCGCAGGAAGGTGCACAGCATATCACAGGTAAGCGCCTGGACGGTTCGGCACTTCTCATAAGCCCGATAGAGCTCCTCCGACGCCCGCCGCGCCCGACGTGAAGCTGCCCGCGGTCATGGGTGCTCTCCTGGCCGCCAAGGGCGATCGGGATGGGTGCGAAGACTGTGAGCGTGTGCTCATCACGGAGGCTTCGCAGTACCTCAAGCAGCTCGCTGCCGAGATGGAGAATTGGCTCGAGAAGGTGAGCGTCACGCCGTCACCTGCTTCGACGGGGCCGTATCGCGTGTGGCTCGTGGCGAAGTCGTCGTTATCGAAAGCTGACTCGAGTATAATTGTAGATCAAGCTGTGAGAGGACCGGGTAGGCGCCAGTGACAGTGTTTCCGTCCACGACCGCGGCCATGTAGGGCATCCGTCTCGGTGATGCAGCCTGAGGCTGGGATGCGCACGCATGTGCAACCACATAGTAGAGCGTGTGTGGAAGGCGGCGCTGGATTCTCCGTATTTGGCATCGCGTCGTCCGTATCGTGGAGGATGGGCGAAAGTGCTTGGTCACTGGCATGTCAAGCTGCTTCTCTCTCTCCGTTCCCTTGACCCTTCGGATCCCTGCTATTTGCTTTTCTGCCCCTCGCTTTGGCTCATGTGTCCCGCGGTCTTGGAAGCGTCATCTCAGGCTCCTGTGTTCGACCCTTCGTCATTCTAGTACCAAGGAACCAGGCCGACTAGACCATGCTCCTTCCTCTTCCCGAACTTCCAAGCAAGACACGTTCATTGCGGAGAAAACACATGGTAGCGAACGACTCCTTTGCACCTTGTTCTTTACTGTGTATATTCATGATCCCTGAAATACGTCAGCTTCGCCAGGCGATCGTCGACCTCGCCACAGTGGGCGGAGATATGTGCCTATCATAATCGAGTACCCAAAGAACGTCTGTGGTTGGAGTTAACCATATCAGCATCGTGCCCTTGACACTCGAATACGCGATGCAACTTAGAGTCGGCATAAGCAGGTGTGTTTACATCGTACGTGCCTTTTGTAAGGCGCCCTGCAGAAGCACTCAACACGGTCTAGACAATGCGATGTTTTCGACCAGGAGAAAGGCGACAATACTTTATCTCGTGCCTTCCCCCTTTGATCGATCTTCCTCTGGTCGAATACACCGGAATGTCTGCCGTGTATGTGTAATAGATCTCTCGATTCGGGTGTACTGCGGCAACCTGGTGGCATATAGAAAGGGGCGCCCTCTTTCTTCGCAGCACACCCCTCGTCCAACATGACCGGACAGGTTGAAGAGTCACATACTGCCGACGACGCTGGCGCAGACCCTCCAATCAGTGCCGGAGGAGACACGGTGCATAGTCCTCATGTTGCGTCCTTCCCCTTCGACAAGCCCGACGCCGACGCCGTCCTGCGTAGCTCAGACAACGTGCAATTCCGCGTCTTCCGTGGAATCCTCACTTCTGTCTCCCCAGTCTTCTCGTCCATTTTCTCCCTCCCTCAATCCAGCTCTTCGCATGACGGAGATGGTACCCCCACCATAGATGTCACCGAGACGAGTAACACGCTAGACTCCTTCCTCAGGCTCTCCTACCCGTTCCCCAGCCCTCCGGCCTTCGCCTCGTTCGACGATGCCAAACGCGTCCTCCAAGTAATTCACAAATTCCAAATCGCCTGGCACTCGTCCTTACTGGTCCCAGCGCTGCTGCCGCACATCCGCGAGAATCCGCTTCGCGTCTACGCCTCCGCATTGCGTTTCGCCTTCGACGAGCTCGCGCTGCTGGCAGCCCGTCAGACGCTGCTCCTCGAGGACCTCACCGAATGGTGCGAGGAGCTGCGGGACATCAGCGGAGAAGAGTTCCAGCGGCTCCTCGTCTACCGCAAACGGGCGGTTGCCGCGGTCACCACAGATATGACCGCATCCTGGTGTCCTGTCTGGAAGTGCCCGAAGCGATGGGCCTGGCTTGTATGCCCCACATGCACGAAGCATCGTTCAAATTGCCACAACCCTTTCGTTTGCGCCTGCCCGACGGTCGCGGAGTGGTTCGCAGCGTTTTGGATACGACTCTCGACGGTGCTGCGCGCTACACCGACAGCGGCCGCGTTGAAGCTGGCCTCTGTGGTAACGGCGTCACGAACTATGGGAGCGGCTGTGAACTGCGTTACATGCAGAGCCGCGATCATGGAAGAGTTTCCTCGGTTTCTTGAAGTACTCGGCGATGAACTGGAACAGAGGATCTCGGAGGTAAGCCCGCAGACGATCACCTGCAGCGTTCGATTACATTCGTGGACCTCGCTGACGACGATACCGTTCCAGTTAACATTGAAACAGGAACTTCACGAACCGCTTGAGTGGTAGAACCTCGTCACCTCTCTTGTACAGCAAGTTTTCAGAAAAGACGCTTGTCTATGTGTACATGACGGTGCTCGTAGCAGTATAGATCACTCAGATGCACTGGCACGATTCGTGAGCATAATGAACACTGAATTGTCTTGCGAACGTAATGCGGCAGCATATTGAAAGTGGAGTGAACAGTAGTGGTGTCCATGGCTGCAGGTGAAAGGGAAACGGGTCAGATCCAACAGCCCGATTCATCTCATGCGTAGTAATCGGAGGAGACGCTGCCGTCCGACGCCGTCATCCCGTCTGCACCGTCCTCTTGTTCTGTTCTCTGCTGCGCTCTGCGACATCGCGTCCCCGAGGTTGCCTTCAGACTGAGACACCAAGACAGGGGGCATAGCCTCTGACTAGCTCCTGTTGTCGTCATGGCCCCGCGCGCGGATTTGCCGTATTTGGCATCGCGTCGTCCGCATCATAGAGGATGCGCGAAGGTGCTTGGTCCCTGGCGTGTCGAGCTGCTTTCTCTCTCCGTTCCCTTCGTCCTGATCCCTGCTACTTGCTTTTCTGCCCTCGCTTCGGCTCATGTGGTGTCTCGGTTACCTCAGGCCCCCGCGGTGCTCGACCCTTCTTCAATCTAGTACCAAGTAACCGGGCCGACCAAACCACGCGCCGTCTTCTTCCCGAACTTCGAAGCAAGACACGTTAAAACATCTGCTTCGTCAGGCGATCGTCGACTTTGCCACCGTGTGGGCGGATATTTGTGCATATCATGGTTGAGCATACAAAGAATGTATGCGGTGATTCTGAGAGGAAACATGTCAGCATCGTGTTCTTGACACTCGACACGGTGGCACAAGTCGGCACAAGCAGGTATGTTCAGTCATTAACCGGTCCTCGGGACAGTCAAATGTTGTCGCTCATCCTGAAGCATCCCCTAACTTTGCAGCCCATATCGGACAATAGGGTCATGTATGGTACTCAACAAGGTATCATATTCCCAAGTTTAATGGTGATCCAACTATGTGTGAGAGGGATCGGGGACAATCATCCCAAATTTCTCTTATCGCACGTCCCTCGGTCCTCGGGACAGCGCTTAATTCCCTTGTATGGATCGAAATTGCTGTTGCCGAGGATAGCCGAGCCCGGATATGGTAAGTGGACATCTAAACGCCCGATTGCTCGAGCGAAAGACTACCCTTCCACGCCGTTTCGATGACTATCTGGGCTCGGTGTCAAAATCTAACCATATGAGATTTCTGAGAGAAGGCGACATATATCGCCTTGTTGAGTACCAAAAATGGGGCACGCCCATGGGCACGGTGAGTACAGACTTGGGCCGTAATACGTCTCAGATTTGGTTTTCGCGTAAATCTCGTACAGAAATGTGACTTTCCTTCTGGGTCGCCTCTGATGAAATTCGAGGAGAGGTGAGCTGTAAGAGGTCTGTATAGGTGTATACAAAGACCTGAGGCAGTAGGTTAGAGGGAGAGTGAGAAAACGCGCACTGTCCCGAGGACCGGTTAATGACTGTTTAGGTCATGCGCGCCTTTGTGTGGAGAAGCACGGCAGGCATTCCGATGTTTACGACCAGACAAAAAAGTCAATAGCCCGTCGGTTTAGAAACCCATGTTCATAAAAGCCACGTTCTCACTCGTGCCTACCCTTCCAATCGATTTTTATCTGGTCGAACACATGGGAATGCCTACCGTGTATGGTCTCACGATCCGGGTGTGCTGCGGCAACCTAGCGCCAGTACAGAAAGGGGCACCGTCTCTCTTCGCAACACACCCCTTCGTCCACCATGACCGGACAGGTTGAAGAGTCACATACTGCCGACGACGCTGGCGCAGACCCTCCAATCAGTGCCGGAGGAGACACGGTGCATAGTCCTCATGTTGCGTCCTTTCCCTTCGACAATCTCGATGCCGACGCCGTCCTGCGTAGCTCAGACAATGTGCTATTCCATGTCTTCCGTGGGATTCTCACTACTGTCTCCCCAGTCTTCTCGTCCATGTTCTCCCTCCCTCAACCCAGCTTTTCGCATGACGGAGGTGGTGCCCCCACCATAGTTGTCACCGAGACGAGTGATACACTAGATTCCTTCCTCAGGCTATCTTACCCGCTCCCCAGCCCTCCGAAATTTGCTTCGTTCGACGATGCCAAACGCGTCCTCCAAGTAATGCACAAATTCCAAGTCGCCTGGCACTCGTCCCTACTGGTCCCAGCGCTGCTGCCCCATATCGAAAAGAATCCGCTCCGCGTATACGCGTATGCTTTGCATCTCGGCTTCGGTGAGCTCGCGCTGCTGGCAGCCCGTCAGACGCTGCTCCTCGAGGACCTCACCGAATGGTGCGAGGAGCTGCGGGACATCAGCGGAGAAGAGTTCCAGCGACTCCTCGTCTACCGCAAGCGGGCGGTCACCGCAGTCACCGCAGACATGACCGCATTCTGGTGTCCTCTTAACAAGTGCCCGAAACGATGGACCTGGCTTGTCTGTTACACATGCACGAAGCATCGTTCAAACTGCCACTACCGCTCCGCCTGTGCGTGTCCGACGGTCGCGGAGTGGTTTGCAACATTTTGGACCCAACTCTCGACGGTTCTGCGCGCTACACCGACACCGGCCGCATTGAAGCTGGCTGCTGTGGTAACGGCGTTGCGAAATATGGGAGCAGCTGTGAACTGCATCGTATGTAGAGCGGCGATCATGGAAGAGGTTCCTCGATTTCTTGAAGTACTCGGCGATGAACTGGAACAGAGGATCTCGAAGGTAAGCCCGTAGCCGATGACCTGCAGTGTTTGATTGAATACGTGAACCCTGCTAATGGCGATCCCGTTCCAGCTACAGTTGAAGGAGGAGATTCAAGACCCACTTGAGCCGTAGAAGTTCGCCACCTCTCTTGTACATCAAGTCTTTTTTTGAGAAGACGCTTGTCTATGTCTACGTGACGGTGCTTGTAGCAGTATATATTACTCAGACGCACTGCCACGATCTATTAGCATGATGCACACCGGAATTGAAATGTCTTGCGAATGTAATGCAGCAGCGTCATGAAAATGAAGTGAATGGTAGTACTAGTGGTGTCCATCGCTGCAGGTGCAGGGAAGAACGGTGGTACTTCAGTAGCGGAGGAATGTTGGTGATGATGTTGGGATGCAGCCGCATGCGGATCAGATCCAACAGCCCGATTCATGCGTAATCGGAGGAGACGCTGCCGTCCGACGCCGTCACGGTCGTCCGGTCTTCACCGTCCCCCTCATTCTGCTCTCTGCTGCGCTCAGCGACACCGCGCCCCCGAGTTTGCCTCCAGACTGCGAGATACCAAGACAAGGGGCATAGTCTTTGACTGACTAGCTCTTGTTGTCATCATGGCCCGGCGCGCGGCTACCGTCTTGTCTCTCCTCTTTTTGGCTACATCTGTCCTCAGTCACGAGCACCACAACGAACTCTCTGAAGAGGAGCGAAACGCGCCGATAGACACTGTCCTCTGGTTGCACATATTCCTGCAAGCCGCTGTATGGGGAGTTATATTCCCGACAGGGATGGTCCTCGGACTGTCGCGGAGTAGATGGCACGTACCATTACAGGTATGCCGGTAACCCTTTGGACGGTCGTATCTCCGTAACGTTCGTGCAGAGCGCAGGATTCGCGCTGACTATCGCGGGCTATATCCTCGGTCACTCACATAAAGGGAGGGCGTTCCTGGCGGGGGCGCACGGGAAGATGGCAAGCATCCTCTTCGTACCGATCGCCCTACAACTCTTCCTCGGCATCTACCTCAAGCTACACATTCACGAGCAGACGCTGCGGCCTTGGGCAGTGAGGCTACATGGTGTCGTTGGAAAGGCATATCCCATCTTGGGATGGGTGCAGATGCTGTTCGGTGCGATCACGTTCGGGGGGTACTGCCGCGGCGGAAACCTCGGACAGTGTCTTGCGCACTACATCATGGTACATCTAAGTGATTGGTGACTCGAATTTACACTCATGTGTTGTCAGGGGGGCGGCTTCATTGCGTATGGCACGATCATGGCGATATTCCTACTCGCGGGCGAATCATGGGTGCGCCGCAGCGGCCGTAGTCCCGACTGGTGGGATTCATGGGTCATCATGCTTTGGGTGAGTTTTCGACTGTCAAGTGCTACCGTGTTCCTTCTCATTGACTGTCGGCCGGCATTGCAGGGTATTGGTGCGTACTGCAAAGCTCTAGCTGGAGATATTTTTGGCTTACGCCATAGCATCCAGTCAACACCTTCACTGAACACCGTGGAACCCATTGGTCCGTCAAGGACATGCAGCATACGTATGTCGTGGCTCCCTGTTCAGACTGATATTTGCGCTGACTCATACATGCAGAATCTTGGGTGTTCTGTGTGCGTCTGTGTCGTATATGAGCGAATTTTAGATTGACGTCTAATAGGGTGGGCGGGAGGTATACTTGGAATCTTCCTTTCCCGTAACAACCAGGTACGTACGACATTTAGTTGCACGATATTCCTCTCTAACCTCTATCCCAGAGATCTGTCGTGCCTGCGTTGATGTTAGTAGTCGAGTTCTTCCGTCTTAAGTCAACATAGTAACCATCGTCTGTCTCTAGCATCATCCTTACGGGATGGGCCATGTCCGATCACGCACAAGCTCTCATGCTTTCGACGAAGGTTTGTGCCTCGCTGTACCTGCTTAGCCGATACACATGCCTCATATCTTGGCTGCAGGTCCATGCCGTCTTCGGATACACTCTCATGTCTGCAGGTCTAGCGCGCATCATCGAGATCTGCTTCGTCGCCCCGAAGTACAGTCAGGACGCCCCCGAGGGTGATGCACACAGCGAACACACGTTAGACGCGAGTCACGACGAGAATGGCATCACCAGCCCATCGCGCGCGTTCAGGCATCTGCCCCCTTTCGTGAGTGCGCGCGCTTTGACAAGCTATATGCCCTTCTCACGCGACCGTTCTAGCTCCTTGTTGCCTCGGGTCTGCTCTTCATGTCCGCCACGGATGAGGAGCTGCACTTCGTGAACGATCAGGGCATGGACCATGTAACGTACATCCTCATCATGTTCAGGTGCGCTTGCATTCTCCGCGCGACGTCCGTTCGAGATTAACTTAGCCCGGAACGTCGCTTGTTTGCAGCATCGCATTCGTCATATACTCCCTTGTCGTCTCCCTTATTCACCTATATGCGACGAGCGGGCGCAACGCCGCAGCCTCTGGGAAGGAGGACGGCGCCATCGAACTAACCTCCGCCAACAAGTGGTATGCGCCGGTCCCCGCGGCGGACATCGAACCCGCGAATCACGTCATTGGTGACGATGATTGAATTGTCTTCCACGTCTACTGTCGCGGCAGTGTTGGGTAGTGTATTGCTGTGTTCTTGGTTGACAGACTTGTTTGTTGTAGTTTCGTAAGGTTGTTGCCACATTTGTCTCGATCGATCATGTTGCGTTGCATATCTCCGACGGAATATCGACGTGTGGGAAGTTGTTACTATCTTGAATGCCTGACCTACATAATGCAATTCTGTTCTGTTCTAGACATTCGACGAGGCTCGAGCAATCGTCCGTCGCTGTACCAGTGGAGTGGGGGAATGGTGAGTCGGAACGATCCGACCCGAGGTTGTACTACGTCCATACATGCACGCCACGCATTTCATGTATAGCACTAAGTTTCATCACTATGTAGCGCTTGCACACACCATCGATTGCGATGAGACGATGGCGCGCGACGTACAAGAGCCAGGATCCTGTCATTTGATTTCGAGCGAAACCTGTTAAAATATGATCAGAACCAGGATAGACAAAGCGGTATAATTCCCACATACTTGCTCGACTCTCTCGCTTATCTCTGTTTCCAGAGCATCTCGAAAGAGACGGATGTGATTGTGTACCACCTCCCTACAAATCGAACACTTGGTGGCCTCTTTCAAAGCTTGTTCATACAAGGCGTTATCCTGAAGGACTCGTTGACTCGGCGTGTTCTTCAGCCGTGAACCGATCTGTTCGTAGTATCCCGTGAACCATGCGCTCAAAACGTGCTCGACATCGGAGTCTCTGAAGCGATAATGCTTGTTACTCGAGTCTGTACCGCAATTGCAACCGACTAGCGTCTTCTTGAAACACCATACGTCATCTCGAAGCCAGTCCAAGCCAGTCGTCATTTCAGATATCGTCGCAATGCATTGTCGTCGATATTCACAGAGGCGGTGGTAGGCGCCGCCGCTTATGTCTTCGAGTTCTTCGACATAAGTGTTGGCGTCAGATGTGGAAAGAGTGAGGAAGCGATGAGCTGCGGCGTTCATGATGTTCGTCAAACCGTAGCGAGCTCCGATGGCGTACATTTGTTGTGGCAACCACACGACCTGATTTTTCACCAGAATAACGCCGATCGCCGAAACGACGCCATCCATCTGATATTTGTGTGCAGCTGCGAGGGCTGTCTTGAGCAGAAATGGCGGCAGGGGATCATGGCAAGGCCGGGAAGGATAGATCCAGCGGAGGAGTAGCGTCCACGCAGAACTGGTTTCCGGGACTTCAATGACGGAAGCTGAAGAGGGTGTGGAAGACGTGCATTCCGCTCCTTCGGCCGTCTTTCCTTCTGATCGCTTGCCATGCTCCGCCAGCTCGAACATGTCCTCGAAAACAGGGGAGGCTAGGGCTAGGATACACTTCCAGACGTGGAAGTCTACGTAATCCGATGTACGTAGGACGAGGTCCGCGGACGCCTTGTCAAACGGCGGACTTGCCTTACGAGGCGGAGGAGGGGAAGGTTTGAGCTGAGGTCCCTCATGGTGGCCAGATGAAGACCCCTGCATCTTCTGGTCGTTGTCCGTCGATTCTCGATTGCCGTCCGTGCCAGTCTCCAGAGGTTCCGCCACTGTGATAGCATAAGTCAAGTTATGAGACCTGTGGAAACGCGTCATAAGTACAGTGCTTACTATCTTTCAGAGAGGATGAGGTCGTCCTGAGACAAGTAGCCGCACTCGACGCTCGTTCGAGTCGAACCCGGGAGACCATGCAGTAGCCTGCAGGACTCTGCCAAAGCGGGCCGGGCCCCTGGACCAACTGGGCGCTTGTGTTGTGTTGAGCTTTGCCACGGCCCCGCCCCAGTCCACGATCTCGTCGTCAACTCGCATTTCACTCTCATCATATGCATCAAAACCGGCACGGACTAGCTTGTAAGCGACTCTGCTCATGTGGTTCTCTGATACTTCGTGCAGCTGATGAAGACCCTATTCCTGTCATCGGTGGCTGCGGTAGGCATTCACGTATACCTCTGACAGCAGACTTCATCTAAGACATTACAACGCTAGCATAGCTTCCTTTATCTTCTCTCGAGGTTGACTTTGACGACAGAGTAGTGCATAAGCTGTACCTGTGCCGCTTACGGGCTCTCACGAACGTGCTGGCGTTGTGCTATACGTCCTGATCGTGCTCGTGAGGACGGGGAGGCCTTCGCCACTCTTGGACTCGGCTGGTGCTGCTTACGCGGTCGACAGTTACTGGTGTCAACAAAAACACACACTGCGCCTAAAATACCAACTGCTGGGATGGTGAGAGCTGGGAGCTCTCGAACAGTCTCGCCGCTCAGCAGCCCTTCATGTCTTTGCCCCACTTATAGGTATGCGATGTCTACCTTGATTTTAGGTTTGGCGGTCGAGTCATCCAACCAATATAGGGCCAGTGTTGGGCTGTGCCATTTATCCATTCGTACATGAGTTAGACGGAAGCGAAATACCATCCACCCTCTTTGCCGACCCTCCTCCGTTCGTACCTCCGGCAAATCAATTCATCTACGTCCATCATCGATAATGCCGGGACCACTCGATCATACCTGTACATGGAGGCTGGTCAGTGCATAGCTATCCGAAGACACCCGGACGTCGGTTCATCGATCACTGTGGATGCGCAGGCATTGGCACCCCATAGGAAGGCCTTCGGGGTACAGGGTATGACAGGCTCCAGCGAGAACACAGCCTGAAAGGAGTCCTCGTAAGCTATATGCGGCTCGATGACTGCCTCTCTGTCCTAGGCACTAAGCCAAGCTAGTTCTGCGGCTCCTGCCTAATTTGTGCTGCTTTCAACAATTGCGCTACCGCACCAGCATAGGCTAACATCTTCTCCGCTACCGAGGTGCGCAACGTATCTGTTGCAGAAAGCTGTACGTACATTCTGTGGTGCTTCGGTGGTTTGAACGCTGACTCGTCCGTTCTAAAAGCTTGTATCGCTGCACCGCGAGCTGCAGCCTTTTATAGGGAGTGGCGACGCACGTTCAGCAGGACAAAGGAAACTCTCCTGATTAGATCGACCTGCAGGCATGCCGCATGGCGTACCTAGGTCGGCTTACATCGCAGGCCCTAGTAAGGGTGTACCAGGATTAGTTATGCAGCCCCGAACCAATGGACGTCTGTTGGGCCACACTCGTGTTGTGAGTGGCCAGGAGCCTTTCAGCGGCTGCAGCACTATACTGCTTCATTCACCCTTTCCATACACTCCGTCCAGTCCTCCACGCGTTGTGCACTGTGATACAACATCTGCCCACTTTTTCGTCATACACCATTCATGTTTGTAAACATAGCACTGAACGGGGGCATAGCGGCCTTCACTCCGTCGAACTCAACCACACAATCGCCGAGTCTCGCGCCCACGTCTGGATTCGACGACGCGAAGGACGACGAGCTCGCCTACAAGGAAGCATTGGAGTGGCTAGACAGCTTACCACTCCAAACGTGGAGTATAGGAGGTGTATGTAGCGATCTGAGGTACGTATCCTTGTTCAATGGAGATGCAGAGAGCCAGACGGGCCGTCCCATGGCAAGTTTTTCTCCTCAAGGCGTCGCTATGTATGATACGCCTCAGTACGAACAATACTACTGCGGCATGAACATCGCATCCCCTTGTCCTGCGCTCTCGACCCCGGAGTCTGGCTTGGGCTCACCGGCTGGTGTTGCCAGCGTCAGCCTGAGTACGCCAGAATCCGTATACTCTATCCCCTACTTCGCCCCAGGGGAGGCTCCTTGTCATTCGTACGTCAATCCCGACACAATCCGGTTTGAAACACGTCTGACTCCACGCCTGACCCTCGCAGCAGCATACGGTCGTTCTCGCCCGCCACAATCCCCTGGGGCCCGTCCACCGCGATTGTGACAGGCGCGTCCTCGGGGTGTGACGTCACGCGTTATACCCACGCCACGACGCGTCTCGCGGTTCCCTCCAGGATCTCTCCCTTCCCTGCTGTTCCTGCCCAAGCCCAGCAGTATGGCCTCCAGCTAGCGCTACACCAACAAGAACATCGTCACCATGCTCATGCGCACGGCTCAGGAACGCTGTCATTCTCTAAATTGAGGGCTGGAGCCCCCTACGAGTCCCGCCGCCGTGCTTTCCCCGACGCCTCCAAGTCGGACCACCAGGCCAATGGAACGAGTGATAATGTCAAGCTCGAGGGACAAGGCAGCACGATTCAGCTGTGCTCCCCCCCGCGACCCCCGATCACACAAAGCGTTCCGTGTCCGATCTGTTCCAAACTTTACAACCGCGAGCTGGACATGGTCCGGCACCTCAAGTCCGTCCACAAAAAGGTTACAAGGTACATCTGCTGGGGCGTGTCTATGAGCGATGCACACAAGTACAACATCCACGGCAACGCCAGGCATTTCGAGTGCCGAGGTGTTGTCATGATCGGAGGGTGCGGCGGCACCTTCTGTCGCAAGGATGTCTACATGAGGCATCTGAACAGGTCGAGAGGGAGATGCGTTGGCGATCCGAGGGCCCCATACCACCCCGGGAATGCCGAGGAGACCCAAGGACAACCACGGACTCGGAAGCAACCCGTAAAGCGGGTCCGTAAACAGCATGGGCTGCGGGCTGCGTCTGCTTAGACGGTGATATATCGGTTTTGCATTCTGATATCAACGAACAATGTAGCCAGGATTGGTCTTAATGTTGTAGCCATAGCAGATTTTGCTTATGTTCAGCGTCGAATGCAAGTGCAGTATGTAATCAACATTGTTGGGTATCGTATCTGCAGCCGTCCGAGTGATGCCGATCGGCAGACCGCTAACGCCAAGCCATCCAATCGCCCTCGTGTTCGGCTGCGACAAGCACAGGCACCCGCGACTTGAGCAAAACGCGGAAGATGCGACCTCCATGCTTTTGTACCTTCACCAACAAGTGTCCCCTTCGGGGTGACATACGAAAAAATTGGAACGATACAGAGAAGATTAGCATGGCCCCTGCACAAGGATGACACGCTTTCCCGGAGTGGTAGACCTACGGGTCTCAATATTTATTCTTGTCCTTTTTTTAATTATTATTAAGTGACTCTTCGCATCGAAATGCAGGGGTACGTCTCGTGCATATCGCAAACCGTTGACTTAGGCGTGATCCATTGTCTCCGAGGCTCGATCCGACAGGCCTCGATATATATTCACATAGAAGTACACGGTCACATTGGCGAGACTGGAAGCAAACTCTTACCACAAACATCTACGTGCACCTCTATTCAGGTGGTGCATACACAAACACCGATACTCGGCCATCCACGTGGCCCACAGCAACCATCCCCTCCTCCTCGTCCACCGCGATCCTATTCCACAGCTCGTGTGTCTCCTGCACATGCAGCACGCTCACGTCCTGATCCTCCGCCAGCGCCCCGCTCTCCGCCTCCAGCGCCATCACCCGCACCAGCGCAAGGTCGACCTCCGTCCCCGGGCTCACCTGGTCGTCCTGCGCCCCGGGCGCCCCCGCATCCGTGGCCGTCCTGCGAAACCCCGTCAGGCTCGAGGGGAGCGAAGACGACGGGGACGCTCGGGCGAGGATCCGGCTCGCGATGCGCTGCCCGTGGTCGCCCGCCTGCGAGGGCGTCGTCGCGTCCGTCGACGCGTCGAGCCAGAGCGCGGTGCCGCGCGGCGCGAGCACCATGTCCGACGGCGTGAAGAGGCGCAAGGGCGATGGGATCGCGTGCGCCATCAGCGGGCCATCCGCGGCCGGTGGGAGGTAGGGGAACGTCGGAGGGGCGGCGGGGGCGAACGCCGCGCGGGCGAAGGACGCGCTCGGGGGGAGCACGAAGTGGTGCAGGATGTTGACTGGCCAGGGGTACCAGGTGTCGAAGCGGACGAGAAGGTCGATCGCTGGCGGGGGCGGCGGGGAGGAGGCGCTGGGGCGCGGGCGGCGGGCGTTGATAGAGATGCTGTCGATACGCCAGCGCCATTTGTACTGCGCGATGGGTTCGAGAGTGGGACTGGACGCAACACCGTCCTCCTGAGTGCTGCCGGAGAACATCGACGAGGACAGAGTGGGTACGTGGTACAAGTATATCCATTGCTTGCAGAATGTGATGATAAAATCATCGAAGACCTCGTATTCGAGGCATTGTTGTTCCTAACGTGAGCAATATAGGCGAACACTCGTTAGCCTGCCTCTATCCCAATGGACCGGTGCCTGCAGGATGAACTACGCACGGGAAGGCGCAGAGTCGGGTCTGCGTGTATCAGTGGGACGTTGAGCGTGACGACCACAACGCCGGCGTCGATGTCGATTACACGGACTTTGTTGTCGTCGTCCGTCACAACGAGACGAGAGCCCATGAAGCCGAGTATCCTGCGATAGCTCAGGAATTGGCTAGTCCGTCGAAACCATGGATCCGTGTTCGGGGTGGTAAAGTCTATCGTGTACGTTGTAGTGAGATATCTACCAGAACGAGGTGAAGCGCAGGGATGGATGTGGTGAGCGGAGAGCGTCCACGGCGGGACGGGAAAACACCTACGTGCCATCTGCGTCGCGGCTGGTTACGGCGAGAAGATGCTTGCTGTTCGGCGTAGGGTCGACCGAATAACTCAACAAGCCGGAGACGAGCAGCTCTGCGATCCTGTTCGCGTGGCCGAGAGCTTGACCTTGTTGGAGATCCCGGCATTCAAAGGCAAATCTGCGGTTATCACGGCCAGATGAGACAGTACAGAGAGTCAAGGTGAGCAGGTAGAGGCAGCTCCGCCTGGTGACGAATTCGATCGCCAGGGTGCGGTGGCTCGGGGAGGAGGACCAAGGCCTTGGTGTCGGCCGGATGTCGAGGCGGGTATAGCATTGAGGCTGTGGGGAAGTCCAGTTGGCCCAATAGCGGCTCGCTCGGATTGCCAATCGCTCGAGCTCCGTGGCGGAAAGAGAGGAGATGTCATCTCGAAGTTGGACGCCGGGTACGGGGATGCCGCTATGCATAAAGCGTGTAGATAAGGCTTCGTGCCAGACACTACGGTCGCGAGTTACGGCCTCGAGGGCTTTGCATGTCTATATCGGATATATGTTGGAGTCACGCCACTAGATGAGCGGATGCAGACAAACCTTCCTGAGACGCACGACATCAGCGATCTCGAGGTACACAAAGATATGCAACAGGACGTCGGTGGGAAGCTGGTTCAATTGGAGGATGGTTGAAGAAGACATATGTTGTGGAGCCTATCTGTGCTGTCGTCGTCAAAGGGTCTATACTAGTATACGAAGTGAAACCTTCTGGTCGACATAGTACTTCGGAGCTTCGACTCGGGCTGAAAGGGAGTGGACACGAAAAGCACAACCGAATAATCCAATGTGTAAGCTACAAACCACTATGGCGATATGGCCGAGCGGTCTAAGGCGCCAGAATCAGGAGGATTTAAACATCTATTCCTTATCTGGTCCTCACGGGCGTGGGTTCGAATCCCACTGTCGTCATGGCTACAAATTTTCTACTGTTTTTAACCTGAAGGTCAGGGTTATATGGTGCAGTTCAATTAGTGGCATCCACTTTTGTACGCTCTTAAGCGCCGCCTTACAAGTCACTTAGATTGTTATGAAACCCTCCCATAATCTGTCAATTGTAAGGATTTGAATAGAGGGACTGATCCCTAAACGCGATTTTCGATCGGGTCAAAACTGGCAAAGTTGACCTCATTAGTAAGGCCGCAGCACGTGACACGGGCGTTTATTTACTAAAGAGGTAATATTACATAATGCTACGTGGCGTCCATCGCCTGTGCCAGCTGCTCCGGGATACGGCGGTGGGACTTATACCTGCGCGAACTGAATTCCTTCACTTTCTGCTGTGCCTCCCGCGCTCCGAGGCCCTCAGCATATGCGTCAACAAACCTCCAAGCCCGATGCTCCCATTTTCGGATCAGCTCAACTGACACTGACCGAAGTGCCTTCGGCATGTTCTCCCGGAGAGTCTCGAAAGTATAATCGCAGTGCTCTCGAAGCCAGTTCTTC
>NW_006766887.1:1579878-1593068 GCF_000275845.1 Dichomitus squalens LYAD-421 SS1
GGAATTCGTATGCCATCGCACCGGGAGGCATGCGGCTAGGATGGGGTCCGCGTGAACATGTCCTTCTCCGCCGACTGTGTGCATGGTATGAACATCTACTGAGGTACATGAGCATAAATATCATCAACACGGAGAGCCCGAGGGCAGAGACTCAGCGCGGGGTTGCCGAACAGAGTGCTCTTCTGCATGTGCAGTGCGACACCCCTCCCGGACTGCTTTTCATGTACTTGAGTACTACACCCTCACAAAGGACTTAATCCATAGTTCTGTAATAGAAACAGGCCAGATGCTGAGCAGCAGCCGTCGCAAGCTATGGAACAACACGAATCAGACAGGCAAGTCACGAAGACCAGTTTTCAAGAACTGTTGAGCTGGCTGTTTTGACTTCGCACTCACGGAATGGCCGGGTTTGGTAGCATTCACCATCCCTACACGCACGGCTTGGCTTTGGAGACTAACGTTACAGCTTGTTTTTGGCTTCCGTTGCACCAGGGACAGATGTTGCCACAGCGCTCTTCGCACGTTTCCACAACGCATACATTGATCTGATCTCTCCTATTCTTCATCGACCTGAAGCACTTTCGTGTGACCCTGCTTGGACTCCTGTCGGTCTTGCAGCTTGAATGTACATACATATCGAGTTTAGACGAACACACAGTGTACGCTGTGCGCAATGTCGCGCGGTAGGTACCCCGCGTTCGGGTCCCTGGTCCCGCATAACGAACAGCCGCAGCCATCACGCTGTTTCAAATTGATTTCTAGCGACATTGCGATGCACTGCTTCTCTCGCATCTGCACCGCTCCTTTCTGTAGCATCCGCACCCTTCCCCCCGGCGATCTTGCTCTTCCGCCCTCTCGCGATGCGCCAGATGCAACTCAGAGTCAGCTGTCAGAGACTGACCCCTCTGCGGCGGCGTCAGCGAGCCCGTGGATGCGGCTGACAGATGTGGCTCTCACTCAGATGCGCATCACTACCATTGGCGGGAGGCATCCTGAGGCATCCTGATCACGCTGCGGGTGCGTGAGGCGATACATCAGAGCGAAGGCGACAATCCGCCGTCAGGATGCCTCGGTGGGAGCGTACATACAAAGGGCATCGCCATTTTGAGCAGCGATCTCTCCCTTCCAAGCTTCCCGTCTGCTACTACCGCCAGCACTCCCGACACTGCGCTCGTTTCGCCTTTCGCATTTTCGTCTTCCGGGTGTGCCGCTTCTTACCTTTTGAACAACTTCTCTAGCAAGTGAGAGCCGTACAGGTACGTCGATCTCACGCATATTGTCCGAGCAGTCAAGTTGAACAGGCATTTACCATTCCCTGTCGGCTCGGCTTCACAAACGCGCCAATACAGCTTCCCTCAGCCAAACCTTATCCCCCGGACCCTCACACGCAATGCGCGGATTCAACGCTGTTTTCAACCCCGCGCTCGCCGGGCATGGAATCCTCAACGCCGCCCTTGCGACGACCAGCGCGCCCGTGATTCCAGGTGTTGTGCCTACCGCGCCGGGCCCAAACGACGTGTTCAAGGAGGGCGCTCAGTGCACCTTCTCGTGGACCCCCGACCCATCTGGCCAATGGAAACAGCTGACGGTACAGCTTATGTCCGGAGATAACTTCAACATGGTCCCTGTCACCAGTGAGTACTCGCACGCTCTCATCTCGTGTTGAATAAAAGTACCGTGAGCCGAGCGCTGATTTTTTTGTCGCGCGCAGCCGTCGCGACCATCGATGGGACGGACACGACGAAGACGACGTACTCTTACGCCTGCCCTGACGTGAGTCCATCTCCCTTGCTCTTCGCGCGCGCCTCTCCACGCACGAGTCTGATCATTGCTGCTCCGCGCGTCCCGCCGAACGCAGGTCCAACCCAACTCCGCCATCTACTTCTATCAGTTCTCGACGCCCGCCGCGCCGAAGAACCTCACCTGGACGACGCGCTTCACGATCGCGGCCGCCGACGGCTCGACGACCCCTCCCGCGAACGACACCCAGCCAGGCGGACAAAAAATACCGTGGGGCGTCGGCGCTCTCGTCGACCAGTCCAAGGTCGTTCCGCCCCCGGACTACCTAGGGGGAGGGGCGGGTGCGACGGGCAGTGGCACTGCGGCGCCCTCAGCGACGTCGTCGACGTCTGTGTCTACCACTTCAGCATCCAGCTCGAGCTCGGACTCAAGCGCTTCCTCGGCGAGTACTGCTCCGGCCACGACGTCGAGCGCGGGGCCCGGCTCTGGTGCGAGTTCGACCGATACTAGTGGTGTGGAAACCACCGTCACTGTGAGCTTGAGCACGGCTGGGTCGTCGCCGAGCACTACGAGCGGGTCCAATCAGAGCAGCTCGGGCGGGACGAACAACGGCGCGCTCGGCGGGAAGGCGAATGTCGCGTTCGGTACAATCGCGATGGGCCTCACCGCTGCCGTCTTCGCACTCCTGTCATAAGCTGGGGTGCGGTGGATCGGAGCGTGCCCTCATTTTGCGTCATTGTAGGGTTTTTGCTTGTCGTGGCCATACGGACATTCGATTTCTGTAAAACTTTATTCATGTTGCATAATGGTTCAGCCTGACTTTGTGTGATCGCAGCTACTATGCCCCGCATCTCAACCAGCTCCGAGGTACGACCAACCAAGTGGATATGACCCTTACAATGTAACTGCAAGGAAACCTATAACACGGTCAGGGTTCATGGCCAAATCCTTTCGATAAGTACTCGTGCATACCTCTTCAATCCTCCGGATTATCTCATCTCTGACACGGTTCGCGAAGAGCCGCATATCTGTGTATGCTCTTCCTTGACAGATCGGGCATTGAATGACCTCCTTGAGTGCCTCGTCGTACAAGCCCGGTTCTTCGAGGGCCTCCTGACATGGCTGGTCTTGCAGCAGCGACGCGATGCGCTGGTACTGTGCCGTGAACCAGGAACTGAGGATGTACTCGTCATCGGAGTCGCTGAAGCGATACTTCATGGCTTCTCGATTCCCCGCGCAAACACATTTGGGCGTGATCCACTTGAACACCCATCCATCGTCGGCCAACCATGTCAGATTCGCCATCATGTCAGCTAGCGTGGCCACGCAATCCATGCGGTACTTGAAAAGACGGTAGTACGCCCCGCCGCTGATATCCTCGAGCTCGGCGACATAGGCTTTCGCGGCGGATGGGGGAAGTGTGAAGAAACCACGCGCGGCGGCTCGCATGACGTCCGCTAGACGGTAGCCGGTGCCAATCGCGTACACACGCAGTGGCTCAGCTTTCGCCAAGTCGTTGATGAGGATAGCGCTGATCATCGAAACGACTCCATCCATTTGGTATACATGCGCAGCAGCAAGCACCGGTTCCAGCACCGTCAACGACTGAGGCGAGTCGTAATGCGGAGGAGGATAGATCCACCGGAGGAGGGCTGTCAACGTGGTATCGGTCTCGGATACATGTATGACGTCCACCGACGGTTCGGTAGGGCAACCACGAACTGGTGTATCTCCTTCAGGCCGCTCTTCATGGTGTGCAAGCTTGAGCATGTCCTCGAAAACGGGCGATGCTTCTGCGAGGATGCATTTCCAGATATGGGAGTCGACGTAGTTAACATGCGCGCAGGATGATGTCTGCAGATGTCTTGTTGAAGGGAGGGTCCGCTGTACGAGGAGGAGATGCAGATGTAGATTCGAACGTTGCAGTCGACGCTGGCTCGTGCGCTGAAGGGATCCCGAGGCTTCCAACCACTTCAGGTCGATAGCACATCAGCATCCTAGCTGTTGTGGAGCACCTTTGATTGCATCACTTACTTTCCGCCGGTTTGAAATGTCTCTGCAGGCTGACGATACGAGACTGCACCGCGACAGATCGATGTCGATCACATCGGACCAAGACGCTATACGAAACGCACGTGTATTATACTCTTTACTCACGCGACTTCTATTAGGCAGAAGTAAATAGACGCAGAGCTTTCTCGAACGGGGACGTCGGCGAGCTAGAGTACGTGATTGGTGGTTGTTGCGTGAGTAACGAGGAGCAGAGGCCGTTCAAGCTTTCAGCCCTTTTTTCGAGTTGAAAGCATCCATTAGACATCATGGGAGGCCTCCAAAACGTGATCGCTGTCCTATTCGTATGTGATGGAAATGAAACAACACTTTCACAACTATACAGAGCTTTTCATGTCATGAAACCGGACTAACAACAGGGCAAGGCATACCAGCAATGGCACCGCGGCGTATCTCATGTGCCAACCGCCTACGATAGGATAGAGGACTCGGAATTTATGAAGAACAGAAGAAGCTTGTAGTGATCTACGGAACAAGTTCACTGTGAGCAGGAGGGCAAGGAAAGTCAGACGGCAGGCTCACCTGGGAAACCTTTCCGTCCACGTACTCTCTGAGCGACTTCATGAAAATCCGCATATGGTCATGCACATTCTCGCGACATCTATCACAGCGTGTAGCCTCCCTCAGTGCTTGATCGCACAGTGCGGGATCTTCGAGGGCCTCGCTGCTTGGCTTATCCTGAAGGGCGGCAGCACAGCGCTCATAATGAGCGATGAACCACCACTTGAGATGGCGCCCAACTTCCCCGCCGTCAGGGCCGCGTAAAGGGCGTAGAGTTTGGTTGTCGTGTCCAAACCCACAATTGACTAAGGTCGTGAATGCCCATGCGCTATCTGGGAACCAAGACGGTACCCTGGTAGCCTCAGCGAGAACGCTCGTGCATTGTCTGCGATAGGCCAGGAGCTGATGATATGACTGTTGGAATCCTGGCGTTGTTGGAATCCTGGCGTCAAGATGGCGAGCTCGCGGAACGAGCGCCACAGGTCCCGCCCCCCGACGGATACCCGCGCCCTTATCTACCCCTATTTAGCTACGTATATAAGCCTTATTGTATCTACTGTGTACGGCACGCGTTTGCACCGGCCAAACGCGAATCCCATTTGTGCCCGCTTGCCCTCGAACTTCTTCAATGACCTCGCGTCAATGTACTGAAGCTCGTCCACGTAAGATTCTGCGGCGGGATTTGCAGGAAGCGCGAGAAATCGGCGTGCAGCGGCCTCCTGGGCGCTGGGTATGTTGTACATTGTTGCGATGCAGAAGACGCGGAGGGCCTCATCTTTCACGAAGTGGCGGACCAGCACGTCCTTGAGGAGATCCATCACAGCGTCCATTTGGTACTTATGTGCGGCGGAGAGGACGGCCTTGAGGTCGTCGAGTGAGGTGAACGCATAGGTGGGTGGAGGGTAAATGGTTAGAAGAAGGCTCCGAAGGGTGGTACTTGTAAGTTCGGGTAGGTCAAGAATAGGCTCGAGTTCCAATGAACTAGAGCTGAGGGAAGGCTTGCGATCTCCTCCATCACTGTCCGCGTCCAATTGGGAGGGCTGGATGGGTCGTCTGCCAAGCGCGAACATGTCGGCAAAGACAGGAGACGCCTCCCGCAGGATGGACGTCCAGACACGAAATTTTACATTGTCTGAAGTGCGAAGGATTAGGTCTGCTGAGGGATTGTTGAACGGATGCGCTGCTTCAGCGGGAGAAGGGACACCGGAGGGGTTGGAGGACGATACGGCCTCTTTCTGAGCCACTATAACTCCATCAGCCATGAAAAGCATCGAGCGTGTCAAGCGGCGCTATACTCACTGACTGAAGTCTTTGCAGCAACCACTATGTATCTAGTTATGGCTGGAAGAGAGAGCGAGACGGTAAGCAGCAGATTGAGGATGGATGGAGTAACGCTTTGAAAAGAACTTTCGGGAGTCGGACGTCGCCCAACCTATCGCAGCACACATGACGTCTAGCGTGATTAAGAAGCACAGGCGTCGCCGCAAGGGCGCACTGCTGTCTAGCTATTCTTCAGCATCTGGCCTCTGGCGGGAGCAAGCCCTGGATATCCATTGAGCTTACGCACGGATTAAAAGCCGATCATGAACGACACGAACAGGGCGCCCAGCCTTACTCAAGCGCTAAACAAAGTCCTGTGCGCTTGGCCGCACGTGCGTCAGACGGCGACTGTACATGATGTGGGGCCCCTTACAACTTACAACTGTAGTTTGTGGCCGCAGCCCTCTTACTAGTGCCTTTCAAATCCCCTTTAAAATTTTAGGGGCGAAATTTCACTTGTCTCTGCCGCTGTGTTGCAAATTGTTGCAAAATGGCTTGGAAGCGGCGTTTCTCGACGTCATCTCATCGGAACCCCCTTCGTCTGTGCGCATTGACAACTTGGAGACAAAAGAGACACAAAACTACTCGACGACGGCGAGCATGTACAATTCAAAGAACACTTTACTGGTACAAGAGCAAGATGAGCCGCCCCTTCTCGAGGCTGCACCAAACAGACAAGTCTAGATATACGGTAATGCTAGAAGCATGGCGTGAAGCTATATCTGATGAACTGGCAACAACTGCATCATTCATGGCCGAACATGCTGGTAATGATCTATCTCGCATTACTCCGCGGTCAGCATGCGCAACATCCGTCATCAATACGATTGACTCACCTGAGACACCGTCTCCTCAACGTGGTCTTCCAGCAACTTCATGAACTGCCTCATGTGCTCAAACGCCATCCCACGGCATGTGCCGCAATTGAATGCGTCCTTCAAGGTCTGGTCGCACAGCGCGGGGTCCTTCAGACCGTCACTTGATGGCTTGTCTTGCAGAACAACGGTCATACGCTGGATGTGTGCGAAGAACCAGCGTTTGAGGTTATGTTGGACCGTGGTCCCGTCTGGACCGCGCAACGCGTACGTGGTCTTCTCGGAGGCACAGCTGCAGGACTTGTTGTTCGTGAAAAACAAGAGGTCGTCCGGAAACCAGGAGAGATCTTTGAGGGTCTCGGCGAGAGCAGCGGTGCACTGCCAACGGCAGGAAAGCAGACGGTGATATGCCCTTCCGTCGATATCCCGTAGTTCGTCCACGTCATAGTCCTTGGCGTGTTCAGAGGTGGAAAAAGCGAGGAAATGGAGTGCTGCGGTTCTCTGAGCAAGGGGTATGTCATATAGCGTCGCGATGCAATACACGCGTAAGGGCTCGGCCTTCGCGAAGTCTCGGACGAGGACTTCTGCGAGACAATCGAGAATCGCCCCCATCTGATATTTGCGGGCTGCAGCAAGGACAGGCCCCAGTTCGTCGAGCGAAGCGAACTGGAGGTTCGACGGAGGATACAAGGTCAAGAGTAGGCGTCGGAGGACGGTGCTAGTCTCCGAAACGTGTACGAAGGGGATATCTGTAGCCGAGTCCTGTCCGCGTCCGTGATTGTCCTCGGCGTCGCGATAGGTAGTGTCTTTCTCCTGTGAGGAAACAGGTTGTGCACCAGGGACAAACATGGCGGCGAACACAGGGGACACCTCCTCGAGAATGAACTTCCAGACATGGAATTTGACATTGTCTGAAGTGCGGAGGATGAGGTCTGCAGAAGGTTTGTTGAAGGGAGGCCCTGCCTCCGTAACCGTGTCCGTGGAGGCGATACTAGTATTAGCTTCGGTTTCTGAGTTCGTGATTTCGGTGTTGGCCACTGTTCAACGTGCAAAGAAGTATCGGAATGGTGGACTATCAAGATAATACGCAATGCTACTCACTTTCGTTCGATTCAGGGGTGTGTGGATGGAGTGAAGAGAGTGCTTGGCCGCTCAGGATGCGCATATATCAGGACGAAGCACTTACCGCAGCGTTGCCGTAGCACATACTTGCTGCTAGCGGCCGCAAACGTCGAATCGAAGTCATAGTACTAAGAACGGAGTATTCGCTGGCTCATCGGCACGCCTCGTAATCAGAATTATTATTCAATGTATTTAGTCGAGCAACGCCTACCGTCTGAACACGTCCGACATAGGCCCAGAATCAGGAGCAAGCTGACTGGGGGAGGTTGCACAGGTTCCAACTTCCGCGTAAGTGGGTCAATCGTGTCACGTGTTGATACGCGCCGAGGACAACGTTCAGTTCCGAGCGACGGCGCGAGTCTCCTTCCGACACCGCATGTCTACTCAGTTGCAGTAAGGCAGCCGTGAGGGTCCACTGCACTACTGTCCGCAGTGCTCAGCTTGACCAGTGCCACCGCACGCAAGGTGGACGTGCCTTCGGCAAACCTTTCGAGTACTCAATGACCACTGCCACCCATTTTCAAATCATCTGCTCCCTACAAATAGACGGCTTTTGATCAGCATAAAGTCGAGAGACTGTCCGCCCTACTACCTTGATGTCTCAAGAATCGCAACGGCAAGCATCACAATATCAATACCTGACGTCTCGCAGACAATGTGGCATCTGCTCGACCTTGTAGTAGTACTACTCTCAATCCTCGTAAGTCGACCCTCAGCCTAATCCATCATAACGCCGCTTACACCAGTACCATTTCCGCATAGCAATCCTTCTCACCACTCCTTGGGAGGACCCAAGGCCGCTTTCACATCCTTGAGCTACCACCTCTCCGCATGGACAGTAACACTGACCGCTCAGAAGTTACTTCCGATTCGACACGAGATGACTCAGACGAGGTCGACAGATCGACAACATCGACAACCTCGGAGCAAAGCAGGGAGGGCCAGCTTCAATCTCCGCTCCTAGAAGGAGAACAACAATCTGTTCCCCCGACACACAGCCTCCAGGCTGACGCCACTACCTCTCATATCCAAAAGGATGACCATCATATAGTCAACGATCATGCTCCCCAAGCGTTGTTGGATGGAGATCGCTCTGTTCCTCTCACCTCTCTATCGCCTAAAATCTCCCAGTCTGACGGCAAAGTTGACACCGCCGCCCGATCGACCGTTCGTTCTGACGATGCACAGATAGGCGAGTCTGCAATCGATCAGCTACTCAAGCGAGACGAAGAGTTGTGGTATGAGGACGGCAATCTCGTCCTCATCGCGAACAATGTCGAGTTCCGCCTCTTCAAGGGCCCACTCGTAGCACAATCGCTTGTCTTCAAAGACATGCTATCGCTTCCTCAGCCGCCGTCCCTCGATAATCATTCGCGTGAGCACGTCTCCGGACCTTCCTACGCCACCGTACACCTTCACGGCGACTCGCTCCCTGACCTACGCCATTTCCTCCGAATGTTTGTCGGACATTCAATTCCGTACGTCGATGCTGTCATACAACATGAATCTCTGTCGTTTCGTGGTACGGTCTGAGAATATAGACTGATATTCTTGTCCTACAGCTTCGGCGGTCTCTCTGACCCCACTTACCACCAGCTATCCTCCGTCATTCGCCTCGCGCACAAATACCAATGCGAGAAGCTCCTGGGAAGCTGTGTCGACTATCTGAAGCGCTTCTACCACGACAACTTCGAAGGCTGGCGGGACAGCACCACATGCATCACACCACCGAACTTGGAGCGCATCCACGCCATCGGCGTCGTCAACCTCGCCCGCCTTCTCGGCCAGGACAAGATGCTCCCAGGGGCGCTCATGGCCTGCTGTCTGCTCGAGACCGGAATTGTGGACGGGTTCGAGCGCGAGGACGGCACACGCGAGACGCTGTCGAACGAGGATCTCGCGCGGTGCATGGTGGGGCGCGCGAAGCTGCTGGAAGCCAACGTCCAGGCGACGCTCAGGATCCTGCACCCGGAAGTCCACGAGGACTGTATGCGCCGCGACACGTGTGGGGAAGTGCTGCTGAAGCTGCTGAAGACGCTCGAGGAGGGGACCGTGCTGTACTCTTTCCGGTGGGACTGGACGTGGACGGCATACGTCGAGTGGGCGGACACGAGGCGCGAGCTGTGCCCACGATGTTTCGAGATGTTGGGCAAGGAAGGGAGGCAGAAGGATCAGCATTCCGAGATCTTCAATAGGCTTCCGGCGATGATGGGGATCGACGTTGCGCATTGGGGCAAGACACCGGAAGAGATTGAGGCGTTGACGCAGGTGCAGACTGAGGTGGACAACGTTAATGCCTGACCATACCGGCGAGTGTGTTCGCTGCTACTGACCTCCGTCAGGCTGATCGACGAGATCAACAGTCTACTTCGACTCCCTAAGACAACAGTCTGTGTAAGTCTACCCGATGTCTACACTTCGTTATCAGGTTTTCTGAACTCAAGTATGCAGTCCCGGCGCGTATTTCAGAGCTTTGCTTGTGGTAGCTCTCCGGAGTTGACTCAACGCCTATTCCTCATACCCGTGTCTGAAAAGCTTCTGCTCAAGATGAAGGGATCCATCCTTCTCGGGCTTGCGCACTTATGTCTGCCTCTATTGAAGCAGTTCTAGCAGCGCGGCGGTGTACAACATGGGTGATTGCCCAGACACAGACACGTTCTGGCAGTTTGCTTGCTGGTATCAACTATATACAGGGCTGTATCTTCAATCAAACCTCACGGCTCCAGGATCGCTACACAGCGACTGTGTGCGATGTTCTCACAACAGTTCACATGACGCCGCCATGGGTGCCCGGAAGTTATCTGACCACCGTCTTGATAGCCTCGACCTAGAGCTCTCGTTATGGGCCATGTTCAAGCATGGGGAGTTAGGACAATCGACTGCGTCTTCGCGGTCAGTGACCACTTACAGATTTGGAGCCAAAGACATGTATATGGCGATCTAAGCTTGATATCGGGAAATCCTAGGCGAGGGAACTGGTTGTAGATGTTTTGGTTCCCAGCAGCAGAGGAGACAAAGGGACTGACAATTGTCGCTCGTTATGTGGGGTCTAGCTCCTGTCCTGTCGTTTTGGGTAGGTGGCCAAACAAGGCACGCACGGAGCGGGCCCGAACGCTCTATGTTTTTGCAGTGGACTGGCAAGTTCTTTTAGCGTTACACTCTCCATCCTCAATCTGCTGGTGACCATCTAGCTCGCTCTTCCAATCCCAATTACATATATAGTAGTTGTTCCAGAGACTTCTAGTGAGTATAGCGCCATCCACGCTCGATGCTCTCATGGCTGATGGTTTTACAGTGGCTCAGAAAGAGGCCGTCTCGTTCTCCAACCCCGAGGAAGATAGATCCGGTGTCCCCTCTCCCGCTGATGCAGAGCCTCCGTTCAACAATCCCTCAGCAGACCTTATCCTTCGTACTTCAGATAATGTAAAATTCCGTGTCTGGAAGTCCATCCTGCGGGAGGCGTCTCCTGTCTTTGCCGACATGTTCGCGCTTGGCAGACGACCCATCCAGCCTTCCCAATTCGACGTGGACAGTGATGGAGGAGGCGATCACAAGCCTTCCCTCAGCTCTAGTTCATTGGAACTCGAGCCTATTCTTGACCTACCCGAACTTACAAGTACCACCCTTCGGTGCCTGCTTCTAACCATCTACCCTCCACCCACCTATGCGTTCACCTCACTCGACGACCTCAAGGCCGTCCTCTCCGCCGCACATAAGTACCAAATGGACGCCGTGATGGATTCTCTCGAGGACGTGCTTGTACGCGACTTCGTCAGAAAAGAAACCCTCCGCGTCTTCTGCATTGCAACTCTGTACAATAGACCCAGCGTCCGGGAGGCCGCTGCACGCCGATTCCTCGCGCTTCCTCCGGTTTCTGCCGCAGAAGCCTACGTGGACGAGCTCCAGGACATCGACGCGAGGTCATATCATCAGCTACTCGCCTGTCGTAGACAGTGCGCAAGCGTTCTCGCTGAGGCTACTAGGACCCTGTCTTGGTTCCAAGATGGCGCATGGGTATTCACGAGCTTAGTCGCCTGCGGATGCGGACGCGACGAGATTTCACGCCCGCTACGCGGCCCTGACGGAGGGGAAGTCGGACGCCATATCAAGAGGTGGTTCATCGCTCATTATGAGCGCTGTGCCTCCGCGCTCCAAGACAAGCCGTGTGGCGAGGCCCTCGAAGATCCCGCGCTGTGCGATCAAGCACTGAGGGAGGCTACGCGCTGTGATAAATGCCGTGAGAATGTGCATGACCATATGCGGATTTTCATGAAGTCGCTCAGAGAGTACGTGGACGGGAAGGTTTCCCAGGTGAGCCTGATGTGGGGTTCCCCCTTTGGCCCTGTGTTGACGGAGAACTCGTCGTGCAGATCACTACAGGCATTTATTGTCATTCCTAATCTCGGGGTCTCCCATTTGGTGCCATTGCTAGCTGATTCCACCTTGTTCTTTGTTGTGACCTGGATTTCAGGTTTGGAGCGCTGTGGAGGTGTTGTGTTACTAGTTGGCACGATGCACGATTAAGATGGATCACACTGTAGATCATTTCTGTGCAAAGTTCTGAAGACTTTTATGCGTAGAGTCTGCAATACGAATAATTACTGGTATACTGTTAGTCTTAGACTAATGACGGCTCATTCATGGACTTGCTCACGCCCGAGATAGTTAGGCGGAGGTGTGAGTACAGAGCACACTGCACATGGAATTCAGATTGATGTTGTAAACCGATGGCGCCGAGGCCCTCCATAAATCGGTCCCGGTACATATTGACATTTCCGTCTACTGAGACACATGCATATGGTCGCAGCGGAAGGCCAGTAGGGCTATAGTTCATAATAGCAAGGTGAGAACATCGAGACCGTTGAGTCCAGCGAGTCTGGCGGACTCCGCCGGACTCCGGGGATCACATGATCTGGCCAAGCAAGGCACTGCTGATTGCCACTAGATCCCCTTGGCGCCTATTGCGAATTTCTTGTGCCAGCGCAAAGGTCGGCTTCACGGTGCGTGTACTAGGTCTCAACTGAAGCTATCCTCCGAATGCAAGTCGAGAGCATAGAACTGAGCGAGAGAAATCTCAATAATATAGGAGAATACACCCCAGAATGCGAAGACGTTGTAATACTTGTATACACAGAAGCTGCACCCCGGCTTTCCAGTACTTATAGTCACGTCATATCGTTTACGGAAAATATGAGACTTGTGCGCTCCTCATGGCATGAACCCTGCCACTGGCGGATGTAAGTCGGCTCGAAGAAACGGCTTCCGTCATCCTCAATTGGTAGTAGGTTATTGTACATTATATATGTTTAGTGCAATCCGCGAGCCCTCATCCAGTCTACATCACAAAACAATATGCAAGCCCAATTCAGTTGTTACTTGAGACTGTGTTTCCGACACAATTTGACATACTCCTTCATATGTACCTCCCTCTGACTCTAAGTACACTAGCTGGCCTTGCTTTACTGCGTAAACCTGCTCAGCTGCCTTGGAGACAAAGGACTGGTCATGGGACACAACGTGCGCTGTGCCGTTGTGTTTCTTCAATGCCTCCATTCTCGAAAGTGCCTCTGTCGACAGGTACTCGAGGTAGTTTGTCAGCTCATCTAAAACAAGGAGGTGGGG
>NW_006766887.1:1593859-1594888 GCF_000275845.1 Dichomitus squalens LYAD-421 SS1
GTATGGGCAGGCAATAGGCGGGGGCGAGTCGATGAGGTAGTCATAGATTACCGAGATGAGGTCTAGGTGTCTGGGCGCCAAGGGTGCTTCCCGAGAACGTCATGTGATCCCCGGAGTCCGCCAGTCTATGCACGCTATACTCGGGCAGGACGGAAAACGATGGTATTGGGCACGCGCTACGGAAGCTGCGCGGGACCACCGAGTCCGTGTCGCCACCGCTCTCTCGCGCGACCGGTGGGCCGAGCTCAAGCCGGCGGAAGGCGAATGTACCTGATACATGAGACGTAGCTAAGCGAGACCAAAAATGGGGCAGCAGAAGGGTGGGTGCAAAAACGAAAGCTCGAGGAGCACGAGCTCCCGAAGGGCGAGGGGACGAGGATCCTGGGCTGCGAGCCCTTAACCTATATACTACTAGAGACAAAGCAGATGTAAAGCGGCGAGGGGGTGGCACGAGTTACGCTGTCATAGACCCTGGACAATAATCATTGTCCAAAACATCTATGCACGCTATACTCGGGCAGGATGGAAAACGATGGTATTGGGCACGCGCTACGGAAGCTGCGCGGGACCACCGAGTCCGTGTCGCCACCGCTCTCTCGCGCGACCGGTGGGCCGAGCTCAAGCCAGGAAGGAGAGTGAAGCGGAGAGCCGGAGGCTCGGAAGGCTGAGCGTGAGGATCGGCCCAAAGGGAAGTGATTGCACCCAAACGGGGGCCGGCACCGGGGCCCGGGCCCAAGGAGGAGTGATGGCGAGCGGATTCATCGAGGGAGGGCGGGCCGGCCCGAGGAGAAGGGATGGAGTGAGCATGATGCGGCCGGGCGGGGGGCCGGGTTGGGGAGGAAGCAGTGAGCGGATCACCGCGTAAGAGGCCCCGGAGGGCAGGCGGAACGACGAGAGGGCGCAGCGAGCTGCCCGGAGGAGTGGCGAGTGGCGAGGGGCACGGATGCCCGGAGGGGTGGCGAGCGGATCGCCGAAGAAAGGAGCTAGTGGTCCCCATTGGGCAACACCGTGAACGACGTGGTGTGCACC
>NW_006766887.1:1594908-1615283 GCF_000275845.1 Dichomitus squalens LYAD-421 SS1
CCCGGGCCCAAGGAGGAGTGATGGCGAGCGGATTCATCGAGGGAGGGCGGGCCGGCCCGAGGAGAAGGGATGGAGTGAGCATGATGCGGCCGGGCGGGGGGCCGGGTTGGGGAGGAAGCAGTGAGCGGATCACCGCGTAAGAGGCCCCGGAGGGCAGGCGGAACGACGAGAGGGCGCAGCGAGCTGCCCGGAGGAGTGGCGAGTGGCGAGGGCACGGATGCCCGGAGGGGTGGCGAGCGGATCGCCGAAGAAAGGAGCTAGTGGTCCCCATTGGGCAACACCGTGAACGACGTGGTGTGCACCAACCAGCGGGCAAAAAACGAAAGCTCGAGGAGCGCGAGCTCCCGAAGGGCGAGGGGACGAGGATCCTGGGCTGCGAGCCCTTAACCTATATACTACTAGAGACAAAGCAGATGTAAAGCGGCGAGGGGGTGGCACGAGTTACGCTGTCATAGACCCTGGACAATAATCATTGTCCAAAACAACTCCGGCAGACTCGCCGGACTCAACAGTCTCGATATTTTGAGCAAGGTCCACCGTGATTTTGGGCCAATTCGGTTGTGCCATTCAATATTCCTTCGGCTCGGGAGCAACCGTCACCCAGCCTTGCCCGGGTGGGTTGGTTAAGCGCTTCATCTTGTGCCACGAGCCATGTTATGACAGGGAAACGGCTCGACGTGTGGACCCCGAGTAATTCGCACCTCCAGCCAACGCGGCTCGTTCAAGTTTGTTCAGGCCTGAAGCTGACTAGGGCGTGCGGCGGGTTGACAAGTTCCTCGGGAGAGAAGTGGGGCAAGGGACGAACGGCAAACCGGAAGCCCTCCACGCGATATGCCACCCCTGTGGGCAGGCACCTCCGTGACGAGCGGGAACAGCTGTAAGCCGACAGGGGATGCGTATGCGATGATAAGCGCCTGAGCGCACGGATTCCGATATCGCGACTCATCCCACCCAACAGATCGTCGAGAATGCATGATACCATGTAGAATTAATGTGGCGGACGAGAACAGGGCAACCCGATCTCTGATTGAAGACACCTCCCCAGTTCTTCTGTTATTCGAGGTTTTATTGACCTTGAGCGCCGAGGTTACTTTCATCCGCTGATAATATCTTTCGGTGCAGGTGTGCGCCTGGTCAACTTGAGTGTCCCGCTCGACGAGAAGTACTTCGCAGCCTGAGTAAGGACGTGCGCGGTGTAAGGACCTTTAGGTAAGTTTTTTCATGACCTGTCATCACGGATCGCGAGCGACGCTCTGAGCCATGGTTCTCACGACGTACAGAGTTAATGAGCATGATGTATCGCGCGGGGATCCACTGGCCCGTAGACCATGCCAATATTTTCACCTCACCTTGTAAGTACTCAATCTGTCCCTCAAGTAGATCCAGTCAATCAAGAAGATATCGGTGTTGAACTCGGACGAGTTAGAAGTCCACTGGAATGTCAGCCCGGGCCGGGTCCTATCAATGAGTCACAGCTAAGGCAGGGCTTCGTACTGTTCGAGTAGTAGCCTCGGTACGGGTAGCTCGGGATATGATGAAGGGTATCTGCTTGTCCCATCCGACGTCAAGGAGGCTGTAGCCTTTGGATGTCAGGATGTGACGGGCCATGCGCTGTTTTTCATTTACGAGCCTCGCGTTGGCAGCCCATGGGGACTACTAGCGTAGTGGGTGGCGGCAAAATCTGTCAAAAGGTCGAAACGGACGCCTGGGCGTGGTCTCCGATGCGTATGAATATTGCCTTATTCGGAACAGAGCACAGCCGAAATGCATGACCTCTGTGTAAGGCGCGGGGGACTGCCATCGCCAAGACAAAGCCTCGACATCCTTGCGGGACCCTGATCGACAACCGCCCGCGTCTGACGCCGGGCAACCAATTGCATCCCATCCATCAACGAGTATAAAGCCATCATGAACGCCGTCGGGGATACCAGGGCTCGGTTGTTTTCCCAACTTCTCCTCCCTTCTTCCCTTCGCCACCGCCAGCTACTTTCTCTTTCATGATGTACGGCCTCGCTGTTCTCTCCGTTGCGGTTTTCGCTGGTCACAGTAAGTGTCACGCCTTGATATTGATGAGCTGGTTCCTAAGAAGTGAATCAGCGGCCGCTACCGCTCTCGCTGGTGCCTTCCCTCTCGCTGCTATCATCAGGAGGCAGACGGGCTTCGATCCCTCGCAGATCCCTGCTCAGTGTCAGAGCGACTGTTCTACCGCCGTGACCGCCATCAATGTGAGTTTGCCAATCGCCATCTCATATAGTCTGAAGCGAGACTCACTAAAGTTCCTTAGACCTGCACGGACGTGAGCTGCTTGTGCAGCACCAGCACAAATCAGGGTCTCTACACCTGTCTCGAGTGCGCGCTCAGCCTTAGTCCCGACGCATCCACCTTGTCCCAGTCCCAGGAGAGCCTGGACAGTAAGCGATTCTCTCCGCATCTCGGGCTCAGTGATCTCACCCCCTCGCTACTGATAGACTACGAGGAGACGTGTGACCAGGCCGGCGTGAACGTTACTCCCCTCTCGCTCACCCTCCCCTCCGGCGGCGCGTCAGCCACTGCTACTGCTACTGCTGCGCCCATATCTAGCACCGCTGTGACCGGTGGTAGTACTCCCAGCACTGTCAAGGTCTCCGTGACGTTCAACGGCGGCAGCACCGCGGCGACAGCGACCGCGACCAGCCCCGCCAACACCGCCGACACGGCGTCCAGTGCCAGCAGCACCGGTGGTGCCTCGAAGAACGGCAACCCCCTTGGTGGCAACGGTGCCGGCGCGATTGGTGTCTCTACTGCTTCTCTCGCTGTCGTAGTCGGTATCGCGATGGCCGCCCTACTCTAGAGCGACGGCTTCGGTTTGGATGGCGGCCGTGTTGTGTTACGAAACTTTACTGGGAATTGACTTGGACTTTATTCGACGCCTCGCGGCTTCTAACACAAAACTACTATTGTTCGCTCGCCCTCTGCTCTAGCTTACCTGGAGTATAATCAGAGAATGATTGATATTTGTCCTCAGGGCCATCGTTCCGTGCGAGTTGGTGGTCATGAGTTCGCTCTTCAGGTGAGTCATATTGGTCTGTCTCACCTCGCCCCTACGGCCCCGTAACCATGCAGCCTCCGATGAGACGCTACAGCTCTGCACAAGACGTGGACTCCGTGTTTACGATGATATCCGTGTACGCCGGAATTACCTTCGCCTTGTCGAGGCTTGGCAGGGCAACGCACGTGCAGACCTCCGCTTCGGTCCCGAATAAGATACTTAAGTACGAATCCGGAAGCTCCAGCTCTGATTCAGGCACCAGCTGCAGCGTGTCCTCCGGGAAACACAGCCCATTGTGGCAACAATCATGCCAGATACAACTTGCCATCAGCAGAGGTGCTATCGTACTATGCAGATTCCCGGTTCATTGGAAGTTGGGCAAATGTATAACGGCTCATGTACGTTCGGCAGTGGTCTCTGCAACGACGTTCAACGGTTCCGATCACGCTCTGCGGGCACTTGCGGCGACTTTTAAGCATCTAGCAGCTTCGCCCCCGAGTCCAGTAGTTGACTTTTAGGAGAGGTTTAAAAGGGCAAAATGTCAAGCGGGCAAACCGCATCGAATAGAGCCTACTGTGTCTCGTTGAAATGCAGTGCAGTACTCGCAGAGCAGTGAGTGCTTGGGCCAGAGACGGCACGATCGCGAACTCATCAATCTTCAAGCGGCCTGCCAACCACAACGCCACCGACACTTTAAATTAAAGTTTCATCAAGCAATTGCTTACAAGCCAGAGGGGTTGACGCCTTCGCCTCATAGATAGGGGACGAGTCTCTCGAGCGTCTTGTCAGGTATGTGACAGAGGTGCCCGCCGTTCCGCGCAGATGTTTTGACGTGCCCGCCCGGCAATATGAGGCCGGCTGTCACTTCGATGGGCGCCAATACTCCTTACAGTGGGGTTCGCATATATGGGCAGTCGCAATGCTCTGCACAAGTCCTGAGAACATCTCAGACCATCATAGAGCGTCGGTTGATCTTCAGACATGTCCTCAATGAAATATGGATCGTCAATAGTCTGTGCGCCGTGTGTCCAGAAGTACATCCAATAAATACCGCCTATAGCTTAGACTTGACCGACACCTTCGCCGCGTTCTCCTGCAGGATCTTTGCGGCGTCGTTCACGATGTTCTCTACGATCACCTTCGCCGGGAGGACATCGTGGATGAGCGACGCGACGCGGCCTATGAGCCATGCACGGGCCTGCAGCGACTTCTCAGGGTGCTGCTTCAGGTCGTGCTCGACAGGGATGATACCCTTCGACGTGAGCTCCTTAATCTCCTCTTGCCGGTTGTTATGCCTGTACCCACGAATGACGGTCAGCCTCCTGAGCAGATAATCCAAGCCGACACCGGCAACAAACACGCACCAGTCATCAACGTACGGGGTCCTCCGCACCCGGAGCGGCCGCCCGGTGTAGATGAGCGTCGTGATAGCGTCCTCGTATCCCGCGCCAACAAGCGCCTCCTTGTGGGCCTTCGGCGCGCCCGCCTCCTCACTGGCGACGAAGCGCGTGCCGACCCAGACCGCCTGCGCGCCCCAGGAGAGGTTCGCGGCGAGCGAGCGGCCGTCGTACACGGCGCCCGCCCCGATGACGTATATGGGCTTGCCCGTGAGCGGCGACTTGCGGCCTTTGACGATGTCGACACAGGCGGGGATGAGGATGGTCGCGGGGATGTCGCCCGTGTGGCCTCCGCCCTCGCCGGCCTGCGCGCAGATGAGGTCGCAGCCGGCGTCGAGCGCCTTCTCGACGTGCTTCGGGTGGCCGACCATCTGTGAGGTTACGGGATAGGATTCAGCGAGGTATGTATGCTTGGGCGCAGCGCGGCAGACTTACGTTCATCACGGGGATGCCCGCCTTGTGGAGCTTCTCGACAGCCCATTTGGGAGGAACGCCGACGGCGCAGACGAAGAGAGAAGTCTTCTCCTCGATGATGACGTCAAGGAGGTCGGGAAGCTGGCCCTTTGTGTAGTCGTACTGTGGGCGCACGCATGCGTCGATCGCGATCGTCAGTTCATGACACCTACAATAGGGGTCAAGTCGAACAGCACTCACGTTCGTCTTACGCGCGTTGCCGCCGACCTGGGGAAGAAGTAGATCGACACCGAAGGGAAGGCTCTTGTCGACAAGGTCATCCTTGATGGCCTTGATCTATAGGGAGGGGGAAGAGCGGGAGGACGGGTCGTGTCAGCTCAATGGTTCGATGGCAGGTAGGCCCTACGTACCTGCTGCCTGAGAATTTTGGGAGTGTATCCGAGACCGCCAATGACGCCAAGACCGCCCGCGTTTGACACGGCAGCTGCCAACTCCGGACCTGCCGCAACGTTCATACCTGCAATGAGAAAGACAGTCAGCTAACGTCGACCATCTGCGGCGTACTAAGTACACGCGTTCGGTTCCGTACCTGCAAGCAGGATGGGGTGCTTGATACCGAACATCTCGGTGATGGGAGTCGTGATCGTGGCCATGATGATGAATCCAAAACGCGGCGGAGGTGGTGAGGAATGGTTAACGAAGGGCGAAGAGGGGTTCGAGTAGAGTTTATGAAGACCTGGGGCATATGGGGGCGGGGAACCGGTAACAGGGAGCAGCAAGTTGCCGGCATGTGAAAGCAGATCGGGTCCCGATCCAGGCGCTAGCCCCGTGCATCGTCTCCGCTTCTGCTGACAAGGTTTTGACCCGCACCTGACCGCGACGAAAGCCGGCTTCGCGATTATTGACGGCGCGGCATCAGAGCGAAATGTTCGTATGTAGGTCTCGCAGACTATGCAAATGCAGAATTTGGCTTGAGTTGTCGCGTCAGTCACCGTCAACAAGACCCAGGGTGGATCCTTCAGAGCAAGATCCCCTCTCGATCGCCTGCAACTCGCATTGATGGTTTCTGCGTGATGATGGGGACTTAAGTATAGCACCGGGCATTGGCTTGTGCCGAACCCGTCAAGCCGGGGTTCTGAGGCGGGGGCGGCCGTTCATCATCTAATCATATCTGATAAGATTACAAGGCCGTCGAGATAGTTAATATGGCGTCCTCGCTGAGGATCAGAAAGGTGACGGTTTGGAGGCTCGAGCGTGGGCCAACGGGTCGGAGAAACAAGACCGTCCAGTCCATGCAATATAATTAGTCCTGATCCAGGATGCGTGCTGCCACAGCAATGGTAGATGATGGCGATGCGTCCCCGCCAGAAGTGTGGAGGTGAAGGAAAGTACAGCAGAGCGATGGGACTGACGCAGACGACGTACAAAATATGCAACAAGGGGGGGGACACAGAGAGAGATGGAGATAGAGTAGAGAGAACGTGAGAAGGCGTGAGCGTGTAGTTGAGAATGAACTTGGGAAGGGGACGGTCAAAGAGCGTGTACAAGATCCCGACTCGGATTCGAAGAAGTCAATGTCAAAGTGTAACCGAAACTCATGATTTCCGCGCCTCGGCCGCCGCCACCGCGCCTGCTTGTCGCATGAGTCGCCGTAGCCGACCGAGCTCCGCGGCCAACGTTCTGGGAGAGCGTCAGCCAACAAAACAGAGACGAGACCACGCCGAGGCCAACGCACTTTGCTGTCTGGTTCGCCTCGTCACTCTCCTGCGCGTGCCGGTCGACCTCGCTCCGCAGCTCGCCCATCTCCTCCTTGAGCACCGTCTCCATCTGCTCCGTTAGCCGCTTGTTCTCGTACAGCAGCCACTTGATCTCGCCCAGGCCGCCCGACTCGCGCTCCTTCTGCACCTGCTCGAGCAGCCGCTTGTACTTCTTGCCCATCTCCTCCGCGTCCGCCTTCAGCTTGTCCTCCCGCCGCTTCACCTCCTCGCGAAGCGTCAGCGCGTCCGTCTGGAACGACTCGACGAGGCCCTTGATCGAGTCCCGGAGCACGGCGTACTCGCGCTCCGCCTTCTGCGTGCGCGCGGTGCACTCGGTCAGCGAGGACTCCATGTCGCGGATCGTCTTCTTCGACGTCGTCGTCTCGTTCTTGAGCTGCGACTTGAGCGAGATCACTTCTGCCTCCGCTTTCCGTGCGCGTTCGAGCACCTGCGGCGAGGGTTCGTCCGTGAGCACTGCATACATACATATCGGGGACGACAGGGGAGCGCACCTCCTGCAGCAGCCGCTCTTTCCGCGCGACGACGTTGTTCAGCCCCTCGTTCTCCAGCCGCAGCCGCTCCCGCACCTCCTTCAGGTCCTCCGTCTGCCGCGTCAGCTGGCTGACCTGCCGCTGGCTCACGCGTAGCTGCGCCTTCGTGTTCTCCAGCGCGTTCTTCGCGTTCAACACGCCTGCCTGGAGGTCGGCGAGGACCTTCGTCGTGTTCCCGGGCGCAAACGAGGCCCGCCGCGGTGACACGCCGCCTGCTGACGTTGTCGAGACACTCAGTGAGGATCGCAAAGTGCTGTCGCCGTCTTCTTCTGCTAGTGCGCGTGCGTTTCCTGCAATAGACATTCGGCGTTAGCGTACCTGATCGACGAGGCCGGGAAGCGTGTCAACGCGGAATTCTAGGAAATCGGCACCTGTGCTGTGTGCACTGGGAATCCCCACTTTATGCACAGAACGAGTGCCGGGCATTGACACGATTATTCATACAGCAAACCTGCCAGACGCATCTTCCCCGTGAGAAGAGACAAAAGCCGCGGAATGTATGCACACTCCCAGCCAAGTCTGACTCAGCGCGAATCGCGCCCGATACCTGCCCCCCGTGTTCCAAACATTCAACCGATCACTGCTCCCAGTTGCCTCCACCTACGTTCATCGCACACCCACCCGCTCGCATGCGCGTGATCAAATCTGCCCGACACACTCGAAACAGCCAACGCCAACCCCAGAGGGTCAACGCTGCCGTCCACGGGCCACGGACATCTGGGATGATCCTGGAGGCACTGACCTACTGACGAGACGGGGATGCCTGCCCCGGCCTCAGTACGCGGACGACTGGGGGGAGGGGTCACAAGGAACACTCACGGCTCAGCGTTCTCGTCGGGCTATCGCTCCTCTGCCCGCTCCCACTCCCCGTCGGGATGCCCTCCCGGATCCCGTTCTCGTCCCCGAACGACATGTTGTTGCGCCGCGGGAGCGGTAGGCTCGAGTCGGGGCCTGCGAGTCCTTGGAGCGCCTCGAACGAGCTGCGCCTGGCGATCTTGATCGCGCGCGGGGAGTATGCGGAGTCGGAGGAGGACGGGCGTTGGGGGACGGAGAGATCGAGCTCGGCGGGGGAGTGCGGGGGCGAGTTGAAGATGCCGGGCGGGTAGGGGCGCGGGCCGCGGAGGACGGTGTTCTCGAGCGCGGCGAGCTGGGCTTGCTGGTGCCGGATGTTGTGCTTGAGCGCGGAGATGTTCTGGCGGATGGCAACTGCGGATGGGCGGGATGTGAGCGAGTGAGCAGTAGAGGGGAGGGGAGTAGGGTGAAGGAGGAGTTGACGGAACGGAGGACGGGGCGAGGAGTATTTCGGGCGCCAGTTCAGATGGACGACCGGGCATTCGTATGACAGACATGGCAGCGGCGATGATCATGATCGAAAGACGGGAGATGTGAACGGTGTACGAAGAAGGTGGTCGGAATGGGGAACGTAACATGGATAGCCGGTGTAAGAGCACGAGCCTTACGAAGCGGGGTGAACAAAGTATGAATACGCACCGGTTTCGTCGCCTAATGATACGGACGGACTGGAAGAACGTCCTATAGATCCTCGCGAAGACGGTCGAGACACAGAACGAGGAGGGGAGAGGGGCGAGGTGAGATGGGAGCCGCTGGACATTTACTCAGACTCTTTCGAGACTCGTGTTTGCGATAGAACACGGTGTGTGCCGGACGACGAATGGGCCAATCGCAGAGCAGATTCTGGGGTGCCCGTGGCGGGTGACGAGAGCCAGTGTTCGGTGGGACTGCGCTCAGAGAGAGTCGGAGTCGTCGGGAACGATGGATGCGTGACGGAGACTGTGATGCCGTCGCTGCTTCGCTCGATGTGCTCACGCTCGAAGACGGTGACGCAGAGGGTGTCGAACGCGGCCACCCCAGTGCAGTTTCGATTCGTGTTCGCCTACAGGCTACCGGGAGCACGCTGGGCATAGCGGGCGGTACGCGTGTTCCCACGATCGTAGTCCAGGACACTGCAAGAGACTCGGCGGCGTGTCCCCAGGGAGAAGCTCAACTGGTCGTCAGTGTACTTATACATGGTTGCTCCCCAGCTTGCGGGATCTTGATCGGAGACGAGTAGTTCTCGACAGTCTGACAGGAACAACGGTCGCAAGCATCTCCTGTTTCTCCCGTCCTCTCCGCGGGGCACCTCGGGGAACGCCTGAAGATTTGTCTCGAACCAGAGTGTCCAGGGGCAGCGGTCAAGCGGCAATTGGTACGTACATAGTCACTTTCAAGTTAGTCGACAGGCTTGTTGCTACTTATGACTGTGACTCGAACTCCCCAACGGCCGGCTGACGCAGCGGATTCTGAGTCTCACCGCGATGCTCAGGAACTCTCCCGAAGAGCGGCGCCCAATGGTACATCCCGATTTACGTCGCTTGCGCTACACCTTAGGGGTCCATATCTGGGTCAGTCATTGCTTTAATGCAGTCACCGCACTGTCATCGAAAGCCTGCTTGGGTCTCCAGATAATTCCCTATCGTGACGAGCACCAAACAACAAGCCTCACTCAATCCAGACACTCATTATCTCGTGCACGAAAGTCTCTTCTTGACACCTTTTTGCCTTTCGGACCGCGAAGAAGCAGGCTGAGGGCATGTGGGATCAATATCAAGAAACTTCATACTACCTACAGAGATATGCGGAGTGGGGGAGGGGCTGAAGGAGCAAGACGCAGAGCCGGAGGGAGCTTCCCTAGGGCTTCAATCTTTGTCTCGACCCGCTCAGTACCGCACCCTTCGGCCTACCCTTCTCGTCCAAATTGATCGGAAATCCTACGTCACCCAGGGACTCTGCTCCTGACCTCGAGGCGGGTTTTCGCTGTTTTGCCGGAGGTTGTGGCAGATTCCAGTCTGAGCTGAAGATAGGAGGCTTCACCGCGAGAGGTTCACGCCGCGCCGGCCGACGGGGAGACGGTCGGGGACTGTAGATGACAGTCTCGGAGGCGAAAGTAGGTAGGCACTCATCGGCTTCGGGTCTTCGCCGTTTGCGGGAGGTAGTGGGTTCGAACGCAGGGTGGCGGGAGCTGTCGACGTCCGAAGTGAGGAATTCAAGTCCCTGTTGATTCATCAGCCCGGCGGCGTGGCGGAGAAGGGGAATGTCGATACGTACAACATCGTCCGATTCCGATGACAGCTGGACATCCAAGCTGTCCTGAGTATCTTGCTCTGCCTGCGCTTGGCTCTCAGCAACGAATTGGAGGAAGCGGCTGGTTTCCCTGTTCTCCTCGCGGAGCCTCTTGATCTCCTCCTTCTGTTTCCGCTCCTGCAAAATCACGGCTACGTCGACGGAGAACCAACAGAGCGTAGTCGCAGTGCGTACCTGCGCCTTCAGTGCGTGCAGTCGCGTACGCAAGCCGCCCACTTCCTCTCGCTGCTTCTGCAACTCGACCTTATACTCCTCCGTCACCCTCTTCAACGCGCCCAACTCCTGCTGGGTCTGCGCAAGGTCTTCTTTTGTCTTGGTTAGGACCGGCATTGTTCGCTCGGACGTCTCGATCGCCTGGCGCGCCACGTTCTCCGCGTGGGTCTTTCCTCGCTGCGTCTGCTTGAGCTCGTCCTTGAGCTTGACAATATCCGAGCGTTGCTTGGAGAGCGAATTGAAGACGGGCAGCATCCCTTGCCATCGTGCGGCTATCGCCGTGAGGAGTTCCTAGGGATAGCGGGAGCTGAGCGTGAAGGGGAGATGGCGGAGTGAACAGACGCGGCCGGGGCTCACTAGCATGCAATCGCGCCGGTCCATCAGCCCATAGACGTCCTCCAGTCCCTTCGCGGCCCGTGCCACTGTCTGGAACCTCTGGTCCTCCTCCACTTGATTGATGTCTCGCAGAGACTTGGCGAGTTGGTAATGGAACCCGTCGGAATGGCACGCAGGCTCGCTGCTGCCGGACGCTAGAGGTTGCTGAGAGGGAGAGTCTGCGAGCTCGAGGAAGATGGGATGCACCTGCCCTATTCGAAAGCTGGTGCGGCATTGTGGGCAGGGATGCTGACCGCGGCCCGAGGCGTAGCGGCTCAGGCAGTCGGCGCAATAGGCATGTCCTGCAGAGTCAAGTGTCAGAGATACCATTTATCTGGTATGTTGCGCTGAGACGCACCGCATGGTATAGAGCGCATGTGCTCCAGCGCATGGTGGTCTTGACATATGCTGCATAGGAACTGAGTACTAGACATCCCTACCAGAAGACACTAAAGGACGTCGAGAAAAAACTCAACGCTCCGCTGCTGCGCGAGTCGGTGAGCAAATTGAGTCGCAGGGAGGATAGCGGGGACTGAGGGAAACGCGGGTGGTGGTACGCTGTCAACAGCTTCATCTGCCTCAGCCTCAGCAGGCGCGACGCGTCTGTCGCATCACCCCACGTGATCGCATGCCGTACACTTCGGCGCTTGAAGGAAACGCGACGATCACGTGTAGTTGAACCCGCGACTGTAAACGCCCACTGTTCCTGATAGCCACGACTCCCGACGGACTCACCTCCCTGATTTGCTCTCTGGAGTCAACCTGTTACATTCATATTGTCTGATTCTGGCTTCAGTGTATACAATCCCTATCAGGATACATACTCGAGATTTACCGAGAACCCGGCGCATCGCTCAATCTCTCTCGCCTCTCCGGAGCCACAACACGCTGGATAGCTCGGAAGGGACGGTGCAAGACATTGGAGTATCACACGGTGAGTATCGAGACTTCATGGAATGCATGGCGGTGGCGGGATATGCCCATTTGCCCTGATACGCCGACACGTCGAAGTTGCATTATGTGATACTCTGCATATTGGGTGTTGGCCTCTATGCAGATAATGAGCACCTCTGCATCCATGTGCGATTCCACTATGACAAATGCTCCGTAAGACGAGCCGCTGGAGGACTCGTTCAGACCTTTTTGGTGGAGTGGCTGCGCGTAGAGGGCGCTTCGCTGCGCGTACTCAGCGGCCCACGTTTGCTCATGCTCTCCTAATTCTAGGAACATAGTACACTATAGGCCTGAGCAGGTCAACGCGATATGGCAGCCTATTTGGAAACACCCTCGCGAGTATGGCGCCGAATACAAGCGGAAGGAGACCGAGACATGCCCTCCCTGCCCTCTCTACCCGCCTTCGAAGACTCGGCCGCTCCACCGTCAATGGAGGAGAGCGACCACGAGAGCAGCCAAGATGACATGCAGATGGCGTCCCCTATCCACTCCACCCCAAACGTCCTCTCCCATATCGCGTCCACTGTTCGTGCGCCCTCCAGCACCTCCAGTACGGCACGCTTCGCGCAATCTCTCGCTTCTCGCTCCTCCAAATCATCCCTGTCCGTCTCGCGTGGCCTAGTAGCGTCGGGGAGAGATTCAGCCGGACATGCCGAGGATAGTTTCGACGTCAGCTCCATTTCTAGCCTGCCGATTCGGAAGGACGACAGCGGGGAGCTAGATATTCGAAGCAGCGACCAGGACACGCATAGTTCTGTGCCGGAAGACTATCTCCCTCCGCCAATTGAAGATATAATTGATGCAGACTTGGACCTATCCGACGCACTGCAGTCCGTCAGTCGATCGAACTCTCCTGGGTTGGAGGAGCGTGACATTGGAGAAACGCCTCGCAAGAAATCCGACTATGACTATTCCCTGAGCTTGCGCTCCGAGCCTAAGGTGCGCACGTGGTTCTTGCTATGCCCAAACAAGCTATGATGGCTCATCGTCTTACAGGAATCCCCCTTCGACAAGTTGCGAAACATTTCCTTTCGTCGGCCACTCTCGCGCACGCGCACGCCGTCCTTGACACGGACCGTATCCTCCCCCTCCTCATCCATGTCTAACTCAACACCGCAGAGCACGCGCTCATATCGTTACCAACGGCAAGAGTCAGATCCTCCCCTCGCGGCCCTGACTGTTCCTTTGCCCAGGTCCGCCACAGCTTCACCTGCAATACCGCCCCGGCCGGAGGAACGCGACCTAACCCAGATGAACCTGAGCTCAGAGTTTCCCAGCTCCATGCACAGTCCCGAGAACGAGAACGACACGGAGTTGCTGCCCGAAGTCGCGGCCGAGAGGGAGCTCGAGCAGAGCCGGGCGAGCGACCACCAGTCGCAGCAGTCCCGCTCGCGTGAACCCACGTTCTCATCTGATGAGGCGACGTCCTCAGTGGGTCATCTAAGTCCTGAGGGTGTCTCCGTGACACGCGGGGTACGGTCCCCAACGCCTCTGTCTGTTGCCTTCTCATCGCCTCAGTCGGCGTTGTTCACGCCCACCCCGGCTTTCCAGCCTCGTCCGAGGGCTCGGTTTGGCGTCCCGGCATCGTCGACGACCCCTGCGTTCCCAACCACCACTCCTTCACAGCATACGGTCCGCTTCGACATCGACGAGACCCCCCACCCGCCAGCAGTCCGCTTCGAAGCCGACGAGACTCCCCGGCCAGCCCGGTTTGAAGAGCAGGAAACGATTGACGAGGAGCACGAGTATGAGCACGCAGACGCCGACGAGCACGCATACGACGGGGACCCGACTACCCCCGCTACAGCACACAAGCGATCTTTCCTCCTCTCCGTCATCAACTCGACCGCCCGTCCCCGCCTGCGCCACCCTACGCCTTACAAGCGGTACGACCCCAGCGACGAGTCCCAGGCCGAGTCCCAAGCCCAGGTGACCATGACTCCTGGGGTGACCATGACCCCTGGAGTGAACGCCAACCTCCGTGACGCCTTCGCAGGCATTACGCCTCGTCCCGGTATCGCTGCCCGTCGCCGCCTCTCCGAACCTGGCGCCAGCGGCTCTCTGCTCACTGCTCACCCGGACTCGGGCTCTGGCTCGGAGTCACCCGCGCCTGAACACCCGTCGTTCGTCTCGACGGCGTCCTCGCATGACCTCGCCGTACACGCGCGGGCGAACGCGTCCTTCGACCCCGTAATGGGTCTAGGCGAGCGCGGGACCGGCGTCGGCCGGTTCAATGCGGGGAAGCTGAACAATTACTTGCACGGGCTGAATCGGAGGCTGCAGGAGGAGAACGAGATGCTCGTCGCAAAGCTGAGGGCGTTTGAGGAGAAGGTCGGAAGTGGGGGACTGAACGAGGGGACGAGTCCGATTTCTGGCTCTTCAGGACCGCCTTCGGGGATCGGGGCGACTCCGATACAAGCTCTGGGGACGGGACAGGGGAGGAGGGCTAGTGGAGGCAGGCGGGTGAGTGCGGGTCCAGCGTTGGGACTGGGCGATCTGGCGGAGGACGCTGCGGAGGCGTGGTTGGAGGAGAAGGCGACGATGGAGGAGATGGTGGAGGAGATGAAGGAGGAACTCGACGCGGCCACAGCGGACAAGGCCAAGGCTGAAGAGGCGTTGCAGGCCGAACGCGCCGAACGCGCGCGCGACAAGGAGCGCTGGCACGAGCGCATGGCCGATGTGCAGAAGGGCGTCGAGGGGATTGTGTCCGACCTTGAGCGGCGGCTGAACGAGGCCGAGGAGGCGCTCAAGCGCACGGAGGCGGAGAAGGCGGAGGCGGTCAAGGACGCGGAGCGGCGGCTTGCAGTTGTGTTGGTCGAGAAGGACGTGCTTGCGGAGCGCATCAAGAAGGCGGAGGGGGCGTTGGAGAACGGACGGGATATGGGCGCTGAGCTCAACGCGGCGAATGAGCGGCTCGCGGAGACGCAAGGCGAGCTGCGGAATGCACGGATGGAGATCAAGGAGCTCGAGGAGGAAGTCATGCGTGGGCACAAGCAGCTCGACGAGGCGGAGGACAACCTGAATGCCGAGCGACGGCGGACGGCCGCATTGGAGGAGGAGCTTCACTCGAAGATGGAAGAGCTCACGGAAGCTGTCCATGCATGCGAGGCGCTCGAAGAAGAGGTTCGGAAGACTCGCGCGCAGCTCAGGCAGGCCGAGGATGCTATCGCTCAGAACGAGGCCGACGCTGCGACAGACAACGCCCGCATCGAAGAGCTGGAGCAACAACTCGCGGCGGCCCGACAGTCCATTGATCGCTCAGAGGCTGAGCTCGAGGAAGAGAAACAAGAGAGCGACCGCCTGATCGACGAGTCCGAGAGAGCTGCGGAACTCGGACGCCAGTTGGAGGACGCTCTGGAAGCGGCTGAAAAGAAAATGCTCGAGGATGAACAGGAGGTCGCGACGCTGAAGGCCACGATCTCTTCTCTCGAGCGTGCTGCCGAGAGACAACAGGAGCGCTCTGTCTTCCAGGCTGGTCCATCCCAGAGCGTCGTTGCGCGCGATATGCAGGCTGAGATCGAGGCCCTGGAGGCAGAGGTGGACGATGCGAACAAGGAGATTGCCCGCCTCAGAACCATGGTCGCTCAATCGCCCGCTCGTAGAGCGATCGACAGAGCAAAGGACGCCCGCATTGAGCTTCTGGAGAAGGAGAAGGAAGACTTGCTCGAGCGACTCAAGTCGGCCAGGAATCAAAGCGGCATCTTCGGCACTCCTGCCAGGATGGCGAACGGCAGTGGCATGTCTCCATTGCACCGGCAGCTCCTTAACATGTCGCTCAAGAGTCCTAAGACACCAGGAGGCCCTCTCAAAGATGTGAGCTCTCTCATATGATATCCTTGCGAAGCGTGGCTTGCTGACGGGCTCTCAGTTTACTTGGTTGCAAAACAGCATGCAAGATCCTTCCATGGCCCCGCTTGTGGTGGAGCTGGGAAGACTTCAGCAAGAGCTTGACCGCGCGAATGCCAGCATTGATGAGAAGCTGGATCGTCTCGAAGATGCTGGCATAGGTGTTGTGGATTTGACGAAACAACTTGAGGACGCCCGTAACGAGATCGCCAACCTTGAGGACGAGCTCGCGAGGCTATCTCGTCGGGAAGACCGCAGGATTCGCCGTCTACAACGTCTCAAATGTCAGAAATGCCGTACCAAGATTGACATGCGTGGCCTGGATAGCAATGGCGACGCTGATGAAAGGTGGGTATATCTTCAGCTCTGGTAGCGCTACTGTCTCTTACGCGCCCCGTGTAGCTCCATTCTCGAGGCTTCCAACATGTCCATCAGCTTTGCCGAGCCTCCGACAAGAAGCAGCGAAATTTTGCGCTCTGAACTCAGGGAAGTCAACGCCCAACTTGACGATATGAAGCGTACGTGGGAGGCCGAGAGGAAGAAACTTCGAGGCGAGAACGCCGTTCTCCAAGACGCAGCTACCCGGTTGAATGCAGAAGTCCGTGATGCCAAGGACGAGCTTCGCAAGTACGCTAGTACCGAGCGTGCGGGGGAGAGAGCCCGTGCTGGTATACAGAGCGTGAGTTTCACTCAAGGGTTCCACCGATATATGTTGAACGGCATGGCGCATATAGGAACTTGACAGAGCGAAGCGAACCATGGAGGAGCTTGAGGCCCAGCTGAAGGCTGAGCGGAGCCGGTTGCGTGCGCTTACTTCGGAGCAGACCAAGGCGCAGCGAGAAAAGGAGGCCGTTCTCCTCGATCTGCGGCGTACGGAATCCGTACGTTACGCAACCTGTGGATATTCAAAGGACTATAGGACTCACCTTGGATGTTACAGGATATGGCTGACGTCCGCCAGCAACTCCAGCAGTTCAAGCAGGAGAACTCCGAGCTTGAACGAGAGCTACGCAGCAATTCCAATGCTGAACAGAAAGCTCGTCTGCTCGAAGCGAAGGTGGCAGAGAACCTGGAGAACATCGAGCAGCTCCGTCAGGAACGCTCAATGCTTGCTGCAGATCACAAGGAGCTTCAGCGTCAATATGCTAAAGCTTCGGAGGTACGCGAATCTGCCTTCCTCTGTGTATCCTACTCTTGCTGATCTATCGCCAATTAGGAGGTGAACCGTCTTAAGGGTGAATTTGCTACATCCCAAACCTCTCATGATAACCGGCGCCACGAGCTTGCACTGCGGACGCTCGAAATCGAGGACCTCCGCCGCGCGCTATCAGATCAGGCATCCGAGCTCGAACGTGTTGAGGCCGAGAAGGCACGCATGGCAGCTGAGAAAGGGGACGTCGCTAGGACTGTCGCTACGCTCGAGGCCGACCTCCGTCGCGTGCGCCATGATGCGGAGGCATTCGGGCGCGATCTAAAGGCTCTCCGAGCACAGAAGGATAGGATGGAAGAGGAGCGAGCGAAGGCGGAGCGAGCGCAGAAGCAGGCACAGACGCAGATCCGCATCCTGAAGGAAGAGCTTGACGGGCAGAAGGACAAGATGCGCGAGGCGACAGAGCAGTGGAAGGGCCACATCTGCGCTGCGTGAGTGATTTGCTTGTTGGCGGTACGACTTGGACTGACCAGATGCATGTCGTAGGGACGACCGTCAGCTCGTGTCGCTGAAGCAACAACACAATCAGGAGTGCAAGGGGCTGATGGTCCAAATCAAGTATCTGAAGGCCAAGTATACGCGGGAGTCGACGTTCCGGTGCGATCTTGGGTACCAGAAGCAATACTTGCTCGTCTTGATGGCGCGTTTCGAGCGAAGGTCTGCCAAACTGTTCGTCTAATGCGCATGTAGTACTGACTGCAATGACAACCTTCAGCGAGGAGAAAATCCTAGCAGCCGTGGCGCGCATCGGCTTCCCCACGTTATCTTCCAATCCTGCACAGAAGAAGGGGAAGACTCGGACGTTGCGCAGCGTCGCATACACTGTTCTGTTCCTCCATCGCACGAGGTGGGTTATATGCTCCTTTCTATGTTCAAGTGAGGTTGATGGCGACATACAGGCGAGCGAGTGAACAATGGAGACAGCAACGAGCCGCCAAACCCGCCATTGAGGCCGCTCTGCAAGAAGTCAGAAAACGCAGACTGGTGAATGACTCAGCGCCCACAAAAGCGGAGCCCTCAAGTAAGGGGAGAGGCTCCGACAGCCGTCCATCGAGGGCGTAGTGATCCCCTTCGGACACGTTTCGGGTGTTTCTTGTATTGTTACGCATTCTTCCATGTCGTCATCTCCGTCACCGTATCTTGACCGCTGATAATTCGTGTAGCTGTATGTTCTGGAGCTTTGTGATTACATTACGACTATGTCTTATGTCACAGCCTGTGAATACGAATATGTGATAGTCCAGTGCGCGAAAGCTTCCGAAAGCGTCGTGAAGAGATAGACTGTTGTGACATCATGACGACGATGAGGGCGGTGGGGAAGGGCCACGCGTCTTTGTTGCGGAGATGATGCGGAAGCCGTCCTTCGCAAAGAGATAGGATGCGCCACTCCAGATGGTAGTGCCTGCGACAATACACCTGCAAGCAGTGTGAGTGAACGCACATTAGAAAAATAAGTAAACGCACTGCAACGCTCCGAGCGGCACGCTGATGTCAACCGGCAATATCGGACTGACAGTCGCGGTTCCCATGAGGAGCAACTGAAGTGCAGTGTTGACCTGCGACGAATTAACCCTAGTCTAGGCTGGATACGGACAGAATGACCTTACCTTGCTGATTTGTGTTGGTCGCACTTCGGCTGAGGGGATGGAGAAGTCCCAATATCGCTTGAAGGTTTTCTGGACAGACGTGAGGTAACATGATTTCAGAACACGAGGCAGGGACTACCCACTGGTGCAGGGAGGGTCGTGTAACGGATGTAAAAAGCAGACAGGCTCAGCAAGACATCGCGTCCAAGGATGATTGCAGCCAGTGGGACTAGTGGGGAGTGCGATGGGTGAAGCGTGTCAGATTGGGTGGGGGAGGGTAGGGGCATACCTGGAATTAAGTCTTTCATAGCCAAGGTGACCGTCAAGGTTGTCATAAGTAGCTTGTCCGCGGCAGGGTCGAGGATGGTCCCAACCACGGACTGCATGTTCCACCTTCGCGCCAAGTATCCATCGACCTTGAGAACGAACAAACAAGCTCAAGCACGGAATGACACGAGATTAGCAAAGAATGAAAGCAGACCAAGTCCGTCAAGCCAGCATATACAAGTAACCCAGTCGCGAGATAGAAGTTGTCATTTACGATGGCCAGCCCGAGGACGGGGCACGCGATCATGCGAGAGACGGTCAGCAAGTTAGGGATAGTGTAGATGTTTTCTCGTAACGTGGGTGATCGTTCTAAGGAGTTCCGGTCTGACTGTCGCGTTAAACGCGGTGGGTGGAGGTTCGAGGGCGCATTCTTCCGCAGAGACGAATGTAACATGCGAAGCGGGAGAACGGATGGTGGTCCGCGCAGCCGGGAGCTAAAAGATGAAACCCGGAAAGTTGAGAGTGACGCATGAGGGTTCCTACGCAAGGAAGACGATGAGGACAGACGACCAGGCAATCTCGAGAACATATCGACCCAGCGAAGGTGTAAGAGAAACTAGAAGCGGGTAGGGTATATGGTAAGACGTCAAGACATGGATCCTTCAGACCTTGCTACTCCTGCGCAATAATAAGATATATATATATATATAATTGAAGCATTATATAACGGCCGCCTGGCGTAATGGCAACGCGTCTGACTACGATTGGGCAATCAGGAGATTGCAGGTTCGACCCCTGCGGTGGTCATTTTCTTTTGGTGTTTTGCCTTCATATAGCTACCGATACTCCCCCTACCACTCATCAGTACGAGGTGTCAGTCGGCCACCTGGGGTATGTGCTACGAAGGAGGTCGCACGAAGACATGAACCTTAGAAATGGCCGAGCAACCGTTTTTGCTTGTGGTGACTAAGCAGTGCGAACTTCTGGACGCCTGGTGAGTGCAAACGCCGTGAGTCTAAGGGCCTGTTCGGCAAAGAGTTGGAGTTAGAGTTACCAGCATTTCATGCCCAAATATAGTAATAATATCTCGGTTTTCAATCTCGAGAAAACTCGAGTTACTCGGGCGAGTGCATGCGTTCGGATGCCTCCCAGTAACTCCGGGCGGTTGTTATCAGCTCAGGTCATAAATCATCTCGAGGCTCTACCCTTTTGGCAGCCTGCTTGATTCTCTCTCTATAGAGTATTGGGATGGCTACCATGACCGGCGTAGATTGTGATCAGACATCCGAGACCATCCTACTTGAGGGATTAGGGCAGGCTACTACCAAGGCCCGCCCAGTCAAAACAATGACAGTTACTGCTATAATAGCCTGTCTTCGGCGCTCTATTTGAGCCTGATGGATAGCTTGGTGAATTTAGACAGCTGCTCTTGTGTGGACCATGGTGAAGCAGGGATGAAGCAGAGCCCATCTGATAAGCCATAGCTATTGGTATACTAGATACATGTACGAGTTCAGGGCGCTTGTCTCCTCCGGACTTCACGGGTACTCCGCCCCTGTAACTCTAACTCGCGCAGAAATCCTCGGAAATGCTGCCACGTGACAAAATGCCGGTGACTCGTAACTCCTAGTCTCGT
>NW_006766887.1:1623021-1627718 GCF_000275845.1 Dichomitus squalens LYAD-421 SS1
GATGCACAAAACGGAATCGAGCTTGTCCTCATCGTCGCCCCCGGTTCAAGTGGCTGGGACGGGAGCGGGGACAGCACGCAGACAAACGTGTTCAGCTCGACGTCGGCGCAGAATTGCATCCATGTCGCCTTCGGCATTGTCTGCCTCACCGAACTCATCTTCTTTGAACGCACCCTCTTCTGCATGCATGCTGAGCGTTACGGGCACGTCCACCCGCGGGCATCGCAGGAGCGCGACATGGCCATCGCGTTCGTACCCTGGAACCACCTGCTGCTCCCACTGTACAAGGATTATGCAAGTTACACGAGGTATATTATGGGATCTATGTACATAATATGAACTAGAGAACGAGAGCATGGGCTTCCTGCACAGCCGTACTGAGCAGAGGAAGCTAGAGCAAATTAGTCGTGAACTCATGTGCAATCTCGTGCACAGGTGGACGAGACGCGCATATGGAGGGGGGGATACAGACGTTGTTAGAACGCGCATGGGGTGGAAGGGTGACTCGTGTGAGTGCTGAGGGCAGTGGAGAGCCTCTAGATGGCCCTGTTACTGGGGTGCTGGATGGTGCAAGAGGTCACCAGCTGGTCCACGAGGACCGACGTCACAACTGGGAGGAGGGGGGAGGGTGCGAATGCTCCCGCATAGACGGCCTATCCACGTCCACGACACCAGAGAAGCGTGCAACGGCACATGACGCGGTTCGTCGAGGACAACGGAAGGCGGGAGACCACCGCGGAAGGGACCCAAATAGCTCCTGCTCTCCAATTGAGAACGGGCGGGCAGAGGGGTGTAAATCGGTGAGTTCAGAGCATCAGAAGGGTGCAAGGGTTACGTGCTGCCTTGTATCATGAGCGAAGGACACACAAGGCCGTTGCATAGGCTGTTGGGTGCACGTCTTGGGGAGGGTTTGGCCAGTCGCCTGAGCGTTCTTGAGGAGAGCGAGACGCTGGGTGATAGCGGTGTTGGTGGAGTCAAGGGAGGGAGACAGCTGTCAAGCGCAAGAGAAGACGAGAAAGGCGAGAGGAGAGAGGATGGATGCGGAGACAAGACAAGAGGGACCAAGTGCGGAAGTTTAGACGCTTGATGTGACTGCGCTGGCAGGCGCGTCAAGCGTCTATATTCCGCACTCTGCCACGTCTCCCTCTGCTCAGGCCTCCATGTGTCTCCGTCTGTCGTTCTACTCAGCACCGCCTTCGGACCTCCTGGCTGCCCAGATAATGCAGGAGCTATGAAGCTGAGGCGGTGGCGGGAGGAGAGGGAGGGATGAGACACTGGTGGGGCAACCGCAACAGACGGTGAGTAATCCATTCCTCTGCAGCTGTGGATGGCTCACACCTTCGGCCTCGGCCGCCTCTCCCGCTCTCCTGTTTACGCCCGCTGTGGTCTCTTCAAGGGCCAGAAAGAACTTCCTGCTCGAGGCCCATGCGACGAAGGTGCGAGAAGAACAGCTCGGACGCGTATCGTCCCCACCAAGAAGCACCCCGCAGTAGACGTCTGCCAACCCACGGAGGGTTGGGAACGCTCCAAGCCCGCCAATTTCCGTACCGCCATAACTACCAGTACATCCTCATTCTCCTTGTGTGTCGCTTGTGTAGAAACATCTGCAGGCGCATCTAGGTAACTGCCGCACTCCACGGCGTCCTCCAGTCCGGACACTGGCCCCAGGTACGATCCGCTCCGCCCGCTCCCTCACAATGTCCTCCTGCTCGGGCGTCACTGACCCCATCTCTCCTCAGCCTCAGCCCTCAGCAGGACTCCCGTCTGTGCCTCGTAGACGCCCTCAGCCGCCTCTTGCTGCTTGCCAAAATGACCACGAAGCGTCGCCTGGCTGGCGAGGGTATATACTGTTGTACCTCTCGCAACCTCTCACGGGCTCCATCCTTGGGTCCTGCGTTCGAGCACAAGCATGAGAGTCCTATCACGCTATCGGCTGTTCCCGACGGCGAGACTGAGCAAGAGGGCGCTACTCCCGCCCGATCTCCACTCATAAGCGACGCAAGCGCGGCGCTCGCAAGGGGCACCACAGCGACATACCGGACAAGTCGGTCGTCGGCGCACGACGTTACCCTCGAGACGCTTGCACAGGCCTCTCAAGCGCTTGCCCGCGAGATCTCCTGCACTTCGCGACGCTCGGCCACTACTCCAGTGTCCGCTACTTAGGACGTTCGTCGAGTTCCGTATCCTATTTCTCTCGGTATGTCATTGCCGCCAATCGCTCTTCCTTCCCTCCTTCTCTTACTTCTCTAGGTTCCTCCACCCCATCGATCTCCAAGAAGATGTCGAAGTGGAAGCCGTTCTTCCGAAAGAACAACGCCAACGCCGCCCGCTGCTGGTGCGAAGTCGTTGCTCGCGGCGGAAGATGGCCCCAGCGCTCCCGAGGTACCGAGTTCAGGTAGCAAGCAGATGTCCGTGACCGCAAGCAACATCACGAACCTGCTAATGAGCCTGAACGCCCCTCCCGTCCGTTCTTCCACGTCGCCGCATACTTCCGCTCCCCTTCCTGCCGAGCGAGACTGCGAGCGCGACTTCGGCAGCTTTGGCGATTACGACGATACGGGTTTGTGGAACCGCGGTCGCCGTCTCAAGCACATACTCTGCCAGCCCGAACGCGAGCAGCACATGGGGTCCCTCCTCTGGCTGTGTCCCTCCTCCAGCTCTCCGTTCTGGTCGTCGCAAGCTCGCGGAGGCCCGAAACCATGCTATGGCGGACCCAGCAGCAGTACCGGGGACAAGATATCTGAGCGCGGGATCTCGCAGTCCAGCACGCGGAGCGGTCGGCCGCTGGTGTCGAGAGCGAGTTCGATGGCCACCAGCAATTTGCGCAGCTCGATGTTGAGCGCTGGCACGTCGACCTGGGCGTTCACGCGCTACAGCAACAACAGTCCGCTCGGTTTTGACGGCGGCGACGAGCGTGTCGTCGCAGAGCTGGCACAGCCAAGGCAGCAAGGTATCCCAGGATCCTGCCCATGCCCCGATGCCTGCGAACGTCAAGTGTAAGTTGCTGTTCTGTCGTTTCTCATCTGGTGATTTCATCACTCACCCGGTGGATCGTGCAGTTGTCACTGGTACAGTATAGGAGCCATACTAGCTACCTCGCCAGATGAACCGGAACTCCGATGATGCGAAGTTTGGTGGCCCACCTGAGCGCAAGCGCCAGGCGAACATTGCCTGCCTGAGTGGTACATAAACTTTCAGTGACCCTATTTTAACCTGTCGAACCCTGATCGTTCTACAGGCCGGGGTAATGTGGAGAGTGCAGGGGGGATGTTGGAGGCCCAGAGAGGTGCGGTGGTGTCTCACGGAGGGCGGTTGTTCTGCCACAATGTGCTCTCTTGTGCTCCACTAACTCTAGATGTAGTCTATAGATGTAGTTGAGAGTTTGTAATAGATTAGCCAGAATGAGTATCGACGTCGCTGCGCACACCACCGTACTCAAGAATATCTGGGTGAATTATTTATCAAATATTTGAAGGAATCACAAGAGGACCCGCAGCGCACACAAGCAGCATTAATGTGGTCCTCGCTATGTAGCGCTGACACTAAATATTTGGCCAATATTTGGTGGAGGGGGAGTACCCTCCTCCCCTCGCTCCTACATACATCCCAAATATTTGGGGTTCGCCTCGAATATCTGGGAGGGGCATCCCTCCAACCGTCTCAAATATTAGGAGGGGCCACTATAACATTTGGGCCAAATAATTCGCGTTTTACTATAACTATAAGGATCGAAAAATTTATCTAACTGATATCCCTGGCATATCTACTTATCGGGCTCATTGCAGATGCCGGCTGATCACGCGCTCCAAAAGACCTGTTTCGGACTTCGCAGTGCGTATCTTAGCACTACGCTTAAGGATTGTGGTGTAACCTCGCTGAATATTCATAGGCATCGGAGCTTGATTCTATGAGCAACGACGAGATCATTGAACTCATCGGGTCTCGTCGCACTGGGACCCTCAGCGCTGAGGCCGGTGTCGACCTGGGCGACAACCACATATTGCCGCTCACCGACACAACCGTTGCGAAGCGGATATGGGACGACCACGATATGTTCGTGTCCGAGGCGCTCACGTACGATCTTGTCTTCCATCACACAACCATCCCTGTCCCACGCGTTCGTCGTGTCATCCGGTACGATTCAGGCGAGTATTCCGTCTTCGTCATGGATCGTATCTCTGGCCAACAGCTTGCCCAAGTCCGGCCTTCGCTGTCTATCTGGGGAAAACTTCGCGTCGCCTTCACCTTGCGCAGTTACATTCAGCAGTTACGCGCCATTAGGCACCCACGTTCCGTCGTCCCCGGCCCGTCGCTCCTGACGCCAAGGCCTTAATTTGCCCATGCCCAATGTTTGGTGAAATAGGGCCTCCTCGCGGACCCTTCTCATCTTACTCCGAGTTATCTGCATTCTGGAACGCCAAATACAATGCAGCTCGTGCGTTTGCGCTTCGTAGAGCAGGCGCAGCTAGCACGGCCATGCCCTCAAAGCCATTCGACGACATTAGACCACTGGTGCTTACTCACTGCGACCTCAACATGCGCAACATCCTTGTAGGCGATGACGGTAGGCTTTGGTTGATAGATTCGGGATGGTCGGGATTTTATCCAGAGTGGTTTGAGTACGTGACCGCCAGGAGGCGTTCAGAGCTCGTACCCTCGGCTAAGCCTGACCACCGGGTATGGGAGGCTCTCATGCC
>NW_006766888.1:0-8362 GCF_000275845.1 Dichomitus squalens LYAD-421 SS1
GGCCTTTCCACCACTTGCATGGTCATGCGTGGGCGGATTCCACCAGCGCTCCAGGATAGAACGAAGGGAGGTGCTATTCATAAACACCGTGCGTTCGTGTCGAATCTTCGGGTTGACAATGCAGCCGTGGTCTCCCCAGAAGAGTGCAGTCATGAAAAGCTCAACATTGATGCCCATTGTATTCATATAGGTGATACATGCCAGAACACGATCCTCGAGAGTCATTCCTCCAGCTCCAAGGCCATCCCGCAACGTCTGAGTGTAGTTCTCGAATAGCATAGAGCGGGCATCTTGTGCGCGGCGAGGAGAGAGATCGGCAAGGGGAGGTGGTGTGGGATCAAAATCTTCATTGTAGGAGTCTAGGTAGTCATAATCGGGGTCAAAGTCTCCGAGATCGTTGTCGAAAGCCAAGAATTCGTCTTCAGCCAGCATAATAGGGAGACAACGGGACGCAGACCGACGGAATGAGTGCGCGACTGTCCGTCTTAATGGGCGTCTAAACCCCTCGGAGCTTGCACGGCACCTCCTGCCAGATGTGACTCGGTCACTCGGACTATGGACCGGTGATCCGACAGTCACGGTACCCTCTGCCGAGCCCCAAATGCACCAGACGTTCTGGCGGTACTCTCAGGTACTGTGTGTAAGCGCCAGAACGGATGGGAACGAGACTAGGGGGGAGTGCAATACCGGAGCAGACCCAAAAGCCGAATGACGATGCGGGCGTCCGACCCCCGGAATGTCCGGTATGTCACTGCCGTACTTCTATCCGATGACACAAAGTTGCTCGTGAATTGAGCTCAGGCTGCCGCGGACATTTGTGCGTGGCGCGTCGGAGATGCCCGACTGTCATATGACGGACTCAGCTCGGACAAGCTGAGTTAGATGAGTGTGCCATGATCACATCTGTACATCTGTCTCTACGGGAACCGTTCCCTAGCCTGCATTTGACACCTCTTACGCGTCATATCGGCATCTCATTCCCTCTCTCAACTCAGGGAAGGGGATTCGGGATTGGCCGCTCGTCCTCGTGTTGGTTGGGGGAGTCTGCATAAGTATACCTGAAGACTGTTGATGCCGTCCACGATCCCATCCTTCTTGGGCCCACGCTCTGCAAACTCCCATTCCTGGAGACCGTCGAGGAGTATCGGCGCGCAAGCAATGCTCTGTTCTCGAAGGCGAGGTTTCACAGCATATACCTCCCACCGATCGTTCGTGGTGTCGCACCGCTCACCATCTCGGAATGAGCGTGACGAACAACTACTTTGTCCGGCTTGGGCCGGTCGGTTCCCAGCTCGACACGCTCTGTGTAAGCGTCCTGGATGCGGGACACGTCGGCAACTGTGAAAGGGGAAGTCGCGAATATCGGCCTGGTCGTTCTCCCAGACGCACCCTCTCAGTCCCGCAGCAGTGGGTGATTGCTGGTCATGTCAGAAATGCGACACTTCGTGGCGGATCTAAGGTGCAGGGATGGTTTGCCGGAAAGCGATCAAGATGGACGAGCTGCCAAGTGTCGTCCCTCGGGCCTCAGATGTTTGTGTTTGACGATCCTGCGACAATGCGGGCTGGTGGCGATGTAGGAGGAGGCGATGTGGAACGGTACGCAACAGTCCTATTGTACAAGTTGTGAGTAACCTACAACTGCGGTTTTAACTTGAAGGGCAATCTGGCCTCGACAGTTTTAAACCTACCTACCGCATGCAAACAGAGAGTAGCCGAGCAGTGCGCGCAGGCACAGCTATCATGCGCCCATCAAAAGTTGATACCCGAGCTACAGGCGCGGGCAGTCTCGAGGTCGAGGGCGCTGCCCAAGGCGGCCGGAAAGAGGGAGAAACCAGAGCGACAAGTATGTAGTGTGCAAGCATATTCCAAGCCTTAGCGCGAGCAGGTCTATAGCGGGAGGCGGGGAGGCGGGAGTGGGAGGCGGCAGTCACGACGGACAAGGCGGGAGGTGGATATCAACAGGTAAGAGGCGCTGATGGTAAGCGCGTAAGTGCGATCATGAGGAGCGCATCAAATGCTGATGCGCTTTCTGCGCGACAGCGTCCATGGGGTGAGCAAGACAGCGGGAGGCGGGCAGAGCGCAGCAACGAGAAGAGAGGGTCTGCAGGCAAGGAGAGCGCAAAGTGGCTCACAGAACAGCGGTGCACGGCGGGCAGAGGGCGGGAGGGGTCCCCGGGCGCTGTGAAACTTGCAAGTCCTGGCCACCCATGTGGGGAGGAGGCACAGACGACTCCGGAAAAGGCACGCAAGGCATCACGTGAAAGGGGAAAGGGGGGTTTTAACCATGATGGCCCGATCCCCCTTCGAGTTGAAACCGCCGTTGTAGTTTCTACAAGTTGTACTATGCGCTCACGAGCGACTTCTATGGCACCTTCTCTCCCTGCCCGCTGCTGGATAGCATCTCACTTGTCCGTATCCCAACAATCCTGTTCGAGCGACTGTCCCCGTTCTCTCTCAAATCGGAAGACTTGCAAGCGCGGTGGACAGCACTAGCTCCTCACTGCCCTCAATTGCACGATCGCGGTCCGTCATCAATGTCCATTTCCACATGCGAACGGAAGAAGGGATGTTATTACAGGTGCGCCACCTCAAGGCCGTTTCCGACCGGCTCAAGGAACTTGACAGCGGCGACCACGTCCTATTCGACCGCCGTAGTCATGTTGAGCTCGGCACCGACCATTCGAGCGTGCAAAGCATCATCGAGAGGCTGAGAATTGGTAACTGCGGGGTACGTACTCGCCCAGATCATTCGTTGCTGGAGAAGCAGACTAGTAGACCACCTAGTGGCAGTCCACACTCCCGTTGAGCGCCATGCTGCTCAAGCATCCCCACATCAACATCCTGGTGAAAGTTGACCTGATTCCGTGGTCTCGGTGAGTGCTCACGTATCCATGCCTTCCCTGCGTTCCACCGTGCCTGGATATTATGGCCTCCGGCCGTCAGTGATGCTGATCACGGTATCGCCACGTACTTTCACCTCAGGAACCTGCTTGTTCAGTGGTTTCTTGGCACGCAAAGCTTAACATGGCGATCTCGTCGCTTTCCGATGACATCGGTCGGGTGGACTCCAGGAGCCTTTCCATCGAGGTACGTGCACGGTTTGTCTCTCCCACCATTTCACGCGTCTCTAACCAATGTACTAGTATTCACCTCGATCCGAGTAACGTGGCTCCAATTTGTGACACGGCAGCACAAGGAGGAGATTTTTCATTCACCTCTCTCGCGTCATCGACAGGACGACGGCTGCATCTTGGTCTCACATTGGCCAGCTCCCCGACACAATCGATGCTTCGTCCCAGCCTCCCGGGTCAAAGCACTCGACGACGTAACCGCTTATGACGGTTTCCGCATGGCCGATACGCGGACCGCAGGCGAACGTGCAGGAGCGGAAGTCTGACTTCAGGGAGGGGGGGTGCGTAGGCTAGGAAACATACTGGAAGAGGTGGCGAGGAAAGACATGTGTGCGGTACGGACTTGGACTGTCGAATGAAGGTACGGTGAGTAGATGGTATGTCGACACTGCATTCGTAGCTGACGACTCCAGGCTGATCAATGAATCGCGGTACATATCCTCGCGTGGTGCCTCGGAGACGCCGCCGGGCGTACACACGACGTACTCAATTGGATTAGAATGTGATCGTCTGTTGCTACGCGGGGCACTCCCCTGAATGCACCCGACTTGTAATCGTCACGATGGCATCTCATATCGCCCTGAACTCGCGGAATGGGGGCTTGAAATCGGTTCGCTCGTTTCCGCGTCTTAGCACCTTGCGGGGTAATCGGCGTACGGTGTGAGGTGGCCGATGCCGCACACGATCCTACCTTTCTTGGGCAGAACTACAGCAGGCTCTGGTTTCTGGAGATCGTCGGAAAGTCGTGCCCAAGGGGAATAATCACAGAAAGCGTTGCCCCGCCACAGATGCCTCGAACGGCCGCGGAACGTTCGCAGCCTGACGCTCACCCCCCCTTGCTTTGCTTCGGCTGTGCTCGTGTGTTCCTAGCTCGACCCACACTTTGCAAGCGCTCCGTGCACAGAGCACGAAAACCATCGTGGCATAGGTGTCAGGTACTCATGATTACTGAAGCGGTCGCCATCCGTTCAAGTTGCACTGGATGACAGCCACCCGGGCTGTCAGTGTCATATGACCAGAGAAGTATTGGACTGCGGCACAGTAATGCTCGGAAGTTAGCGGACATGTAATTAGGAGGTAAGACACTAGGCAATTTGTCTCACTCGTGTCGGGTTATTCTATGGCTATGGGGACTATTTGGTCTTGCTCATTCAGCTTGGCGAAGCAGAATAGGGGCGCGTGATTTAAAATCGAACAATCCTGTTCAGAGCGAGGGCCTACCCTGTGTGCCAAGAAAACATACAAGGAAGCATGTTATGAAAGAACCAGAGCTTGCGTTTGTATGAGCCAAAAACATCTATGCAAAGCCACTCGAGAATGCACCACTTCCGTTGATGAGTCCACGAAATTCCCAAAGCCTACGACGCATCTTCCACCCTGTTTTCTCCCTCGTCGAGTGCTTCGTGAAAGGAGAGCTGGGCTCCCAAGGAACCAATGAAGCGACCCGGGTTGCTCAACATCTGCGGTTGGTGTCGAACTTCCTCGAGTGATAATGACCGAGAAGAGCCCGCCAGCTTGCACTGAGCCTTCTGGAGGTCGATGAGGAGCCTCGATGTAAGAATAGAGGTTAAGCTAAACACAAACGTAGCGGCTGAGTGAGAATCGGGCGGTGGGGCACAGCGTAGACGTACGGTTCCTCCAGAAAAGCAACCACGCTTGTCGGTGAAAATACGTTATCGGTGACCTGATAACCGTCAGATATATACCACAACACCTAAGCGTAGCTCACCCCAGTCAGAGTAAACGTCATGTGGAGAATGCTCAAGACGAGCAGCGCTCTGTCAATTCAGGATGTGAGCATCTGTTTCCCCAGAAATGATTGTATGCACATACAGAAAATAAATCGTCCCTGAGATAACACCAGAGGATGCTTCAGTACTACACTCATGGGGCTCGAGTGATGGCCATCAGTACATACCATCGAGGAGCAAAATGCTTGCGAAACTTCGCTTGCCGAGGCGACGGAAAGACAATTTGGCGGTTTCATATGTTCGGAACCAGGTAACGCATAGAACCACCAAATCAGACGCAATCAAAGAAGATCGAGTCACCACCTCCACTGTCACGTCTCATCTCAGAACCTGCCCGGAATGCATAATGCTATGGAACATGCACCGACATCTGACATCCACGGTGTCAGACAGCCCGTCACAGAGCAGTGTAGCAAGTACACTTACTTCAAGATTGTGCTCCTCGATATTAGATGAATGGGTGTGATGCCCAGCACCGGATCATTCACAACTGAAAATCTATACAGGCTTACCTGTGCGGGGTAATATACTTTTTGATGCTGCTCGACCATGGCAAACACGAGGTACGTACCCACATATCCGTGACGATGGGCACCAAAGACAGAGCGAAGACACCCGCTAAAACGAGCCGTCGATAAGGATCAGGACACAAGGCATATGTTCTGAGTGCTGAGAATGCTGTTGGGAGAAGCGGCTGTCAGGGCTATCATTTCCATACATAACGTAGGGCGATCTCGTACCAGCCCAAGGGAGATACTGTAATGCTTCCAACACAGACCGAGCAACGGATAGGGTTGAAAATGCACTATGTATGCTTTAGAACACGTTGTACAGAGTCCGTGAAGATCACCCCATACCTCTATAATAGGGTCAACACCTGATTCACGCGTGCTAGAAATGGAATGACATGCCTCCACAGAAGAAGGGACCTGGATCACATCTATGACTTGTGACGCGAGAGTGATGTATCGGTTCAGGAAAAACAGGATTGTTGCTCCCGAAAAGTGGCGTCCCATCAAGAAGAGTGTCACCTCACTGTCAAACGTGAGCATCAAGTCATAGGCAAATAGTGCTGCAAATATGACACAATAGGCCCGTGAGTATGTGCATGGTGTCGATTACCCTCGCAAGGAACGAACCAATGGCGGCAAAGAAACAACAATCATTGAAGCTAAATGCAGGCTTAGACATTAGATTTCAACCAAGGGCTGAAGCAGTGAGCTTTACTTACAAAATTTGGGATGCGACTTGAACATCTGAGTTGTCGGCCATACCGTTGAGGCTGTAAAGAGTGAGCACTTAGGGTGTAAAGGCATCGGAATGAAGGTATGCAATCTATGTGAGGAGGCCTATTTATTGTCCTTTGCACAACGGATATCATAAGTGTATGATCGCTTGTGTTGTTCGCACTCACTCCCTTGCTGCACTGAACGCGTCCATCCACCCTGTCTTTGTCTTCCCAGGACCTGTACAAGACGACACAGGCACCAGATTAGCGCCCCACGTGTCCACCCCGCGCGGACTGTCCATGCATACAGGCGCTACTATATGGACAGATGTCCACTAGGACGTCAGTTTCCTGTACTACATATGTAGCTCCTTGTCCTCGCGAGTCCGCCTTCTTATTTGATCTCTTCTATGTTCAACTCAGCTATGTGAACGTCAGGGCATCCAGTTCCGTGCCATGTCAATCGTACAAGTGTTATCGTTGTCTACCTTCAGCCATTGCGAAAATTTATTGACATATAGCTGTGATGAGTAAGTGTGTGGGGGAACTGAAGGAGAGGGAAGACGTTCAACAATTGCTCATGGTGGCTGAAGGTGGCTTAAAGTGGCCGGCGGCGACAAGACTTGATATGCTTCGTGGTTGAAATTCATCACAGGATTTGCAGATCTGAGATGAAGTCTACACAGATGATCACAAGGAAGCGCGGAGAAATGAAGGAGATACGGGAAGATGTTGAAGACAGGAGGAGCCTTGAACGGAGCGCCCTAGATGGTTAGACGCCAATGTCGTCGGCGGCAATCGCGCTTCAAATGCGCCCCCCACGTCTTTCCTCTGCTACCGCCACCTGTCTACATCGACGTCAGTTTGGCCACCTTTGCCACAGTATAGCTTGTGTATGGCGCCATCAGGCGGGTCATCGCAGACACAGAGACTCGTGTTGAGTATGGAGGCAACGGCGCCGGCATCTCCGGAGGCCAGCTGCGCAGTCCGAGGAATGCCCGTTTCCGGAAGGGAAGGTGGAGGACAAATAGTTCTGCTATCAATCAATCCACCGTTGCTCTCTTGTTAATCTTTAGGTCAGTTTTCAGTTTCAGATTCACCATACACTCCTGAGATGACTCTGTTAGCCGGTTGAATGCCGACAAGGACGGCTATTGACTGAATGTACTCCTTGCTCGGACACAATCCCCGATCTTATTTTTGGAGCTTCAAATTTCTCACGGCGTTTCAGATGATATGTAACTATCGTATAACACTTCACACCCCCCAACAAAATCATGCCGACGTACCGTTAGGAAGACTGACAATTCACTTTCTGAATAGAGATAACTCCACGCTCACAATGTACGCCAGCTTGTCACCAACGTGTCGTGGGTTGCGGCTGATTTGAGCTTGCGTATGGTGCAGTTCACTTAAACGCCTCCACTTTTGTACGCCGTTAGGCGCCGTGTCATAAGTCCTCCAGATATTCATGATTTCGGTCAATTTTTTGTGAATTGCAAGGAATCGAACAGAGGAAGCGATCCCCAAAGGGGATTCTCGATAGGGTCAGAACTGGCAAAAATGGCCGTACCAGTTCTGCCATGGCACGTGATTTGGGCGTCTATATCCCCAAAGAGTAATTTTATGCTTATATAATACCATACCATTGCCTGTACGGATCTGCATCCTTGAAATTGGGCCATGCATGGGAGGGTTCATGTCACAGTTTTCTCGTGCCACGTGACCTGGGGGTCATGTGTACTGGGACAGACGCTCACCTTGACCACGGACAACTCGTATCAGAAAGTGGAGGGGCCAGGATCGAACCCCAGACCTCGTGACGGCTAGGAGCGCCCATCCTCACTCACAGGCAGGTGACTGATGTGACAGCAGGAGCGCTTACTCATTGGGAAGTGTCCGGACTCGGCACGACTCAGGTATTAGTCGTAAGGTCACCATGAGGCAGGTCAGAGGGTAGGACATGAGGCAGAGAACTCTGACTAAACAATGGTCAATAGGTACCTGGTCTGTGCACCGTTGTATTAGTATATATAGTAGGGAGTCTGAGGCAGGGAACCTCAGACTTGATCTTCTCGTCGATCCCCCATCTCCTCTGTAGGTAGCTAGCAGCCCTACCTCCCACTGCCCCTTCTAGTCTAGGGAATCTACTTCTTTGCATCACCTCTTGCTGTGTCACTTGTGGTTGCTTCGCTCTCAGCACCAACCCCTTCACCAGTAAGCTTTGTTCTTTGTTTATTCTGGTGGCACAG
>NW_006766888.1:23063-52832 GCF_000275845.1 Dichomitus squalens LYAD-421 SS1
GGGGTAGGAAATCCAGCGCCTCATTCGCCTTCTCAAGGATGGCGACTTCCGTGAAGACGCCACCATCTCCCATCGGAAAATCATCAACTAACACCTGCCGCGCCCGGATACTCTCGCGATCCGCGACACTGAGCTGTGTCGCGCGCGTCGCGTTTGGGAAGGTTGCGCGTGCCGCCGCCGCATAGGAGAAGGGAGAAGATGCTGGGAACGACTCACCGGGGCCGATGCCCATGCTACCCGCGCTGCGTGCTTCTCCTACTGCAGTTGCTATCTTCTCGCTCATACTGTCTCCTACTCGGGTGAGCTCGCTTGTGAGCTCCGTGATCTGCTCTCCGGCGGTGGTAAGCCGCTTCTCGAGCGTGCCGACCAAAGTCGTAGCCTGTGCCTCGAACTCTGTAAGTACAGCTGTTGTGAGGGAACTACTCACCGCGTTATCCAGGACTGCCTTAGCATAGACCGCTAGCGCGATGCAGCACTCGGACGCCCAAGCAACGTTTCCGAGACTCACTCCTACGTGTTGGAGTCCTGTGACCAGTCCCTCAGCTGTGGGGTCTCCTGCGGCAGGGACCATCTGGTGTTTGCGTAGTATCTTCATGGCGTCGTCCAACGACTGGATCTTCTCCGATGCCTCTACAAAGGACTCCGTGGATGTCGACCGGAGGTGCCTGGTAGACGATGCACCCATCGGATGGGTAGCCGGTGTCTTCTTCGCTCGCGTAGCAACTAGTGGCGATGCTGTCGCACCTCGTCTGTTAGGTTCCGGTGGCATTTTATCACTATGTTGTTCTTAAAGTATGTTTTGTACGCTAGTATGTCGCCCAGAGAGTAACTGACCGCACGTCGTAGCCCGCTCCTATTGGCTTACGACCGTGGGAAAGTCGCCACAGGTGGTGGTACGAGATTAAGGAGCGTCCACCTCAGCAATTGAGGGCGCGTGGCTTGGCATCAGTCACCCATGGTGGCCGAGTTCCGTCAGGGCGTACGAGGAGAGAGGTCGTCCATCTTCCCGAGACTCCATATCTGTGAATGCCGGGTGCTCAAACGCGAGCGTCGTTTGAACAGTAAAGTCCGCGTAGTGAGTAGACGAGGCTTGAGCAGCCGCCTCGCGAAGATTGAGTAGTACACGAGTGCACAGCGCACTGTGTACGACCCGGAGAGGCCTGCAGGTGTACTGAAGTAAGTACATGGAGGTTTTGAAGCATATAACACTCAATGCTGACATCTGCATCGAATATGAGAGTTCTCGCTGTTGGTAGGGCAGTCAGTCCCGTTTGCATTCAGGATCTGCTTGACGACGAGACCAGGACTTACCGGCGCAAAGAACATCATGAGGAAGTTGACAACAGAGAAAGCTACAGTAGAGCATATCAGAATGCGCCTACCGGTGGGCCTATCCGGTGAACTGACCGAGAACGGCTGCCCAAAAACAAGTTCCTGGGAACCAGACAAGTCAGAATCAAAGTCATGCAGCTGATAGTATAATCAGCTCACCGTCACGGTACATAGTCGGAAGAACGACACTGGCGAAGGAACTCTCGGCTGCAGTTGATAAGCGTCGATTATTAGGCTGATTGTTCCAAGGCCGGTACTCACTGATAGCAGGATCGACGTATCGTTTCAGGACAGTCAGGATGACGACCACTGCAGGACATGTCAGCAATATATGGAAGCCGGTCAATCGATGCTTACTTGTCTCGCTGCATATCAGATAGGTGTAAGCCGGCCAAGCGTCCTGGTCATTGATATTGGGCATGCATCCAACCGCTCGCGTTATGTTCTGATTGGCTAGAACTATAGGCGACCGTCAGTTCGGACCTGACGAGCTCAATGATACGCACGAAGAAGTTTACACCGATTAGAACGCAGCATATCGTACAGAGTATAAGCGGAATGCGGCTGTCATAGGAGACTATTGGCAGCTTCTTCGTGGAGAGAAGGGCGGTAACGGCTTACGACCATCATGCTCGAGATGAACAAAGTAGAGCATGTCAAGTGTTTGTCGAACGCCCAAAGCGCATGCGTCCTCAGGATCAAGATGACTGGCAGAATCACAAATCGTCACTGAGCTATGCTCACTGGAAACGTGCAGACGCACATTCAGATACGAGCGTTCCAATGAAGTAGCTATCTACAATGAAAGTATAGTCAGTCATCGAAGCGCTCGACACAACGTCGATACATACACGTCAGAGCTTGGAAGTATATCGCACACATCTGCGATAAGTGGCTTATCAGCTAGGAGGGCATGATACTGTGGAGGTTTGGTTCGAACGTGAGGCTCTCGAGCGATCATATCAACTACTAGCAGTTCAGAAGAGCATAGTCGTTGACCGATCTAGATAGACATACCCAATACGATGAAGATAAAGTCCAGGAGAGGCGAATACTTGTTGACTAGGAAGATCACCTTCATGAAACTCCTCCTTGCAGGCCATATTAAAGAGATCTAAGGAGTTGCTCAGCATTGGACGCGCGTGTCTTCCACTTTTCGATTACAGTCGTCAAGTACCTCATCTGGGAGCGTCGAAATGATCTCCAGGATCTGGGATGTGATAGGTTAATTGGAATCAAAGTGCCGTTGAACTCCACTCACGGAGCATGTCAAAGCTGCGACTGAAAGTATAATGTTCGGCTCATTAAGGGGCTCCAGAAAGAAAGGAGTGCAACGAACGCGCACATTGCAGATACTGTAGCATCATGAGCAGGTATCGGGCACAGATAGTAGCCCAGAACGCACCTTGTTGACCTGATAGAGATATAGATCGCCGGCTTCCGGGAGGATTACGGCCAATGCGGGGGCGGCAACAGTCGTCATCGTAGCTTTGGAGGGAATAGCTCCAATAATCCAAGCATATCCGTAGGGCACACGACGAGCGGGACTACTTATGCTGGGTGAACCGGGGAGGGTTGGCTGCCGGCATGAAGATCAACAAGCTGCATCAGACTATAAAGATGCCGCGAGGAGACAGGGAACATCTGCCAGAGGAAGATCAGGGAGTAGAACATCTAAGGGAAGTTAAATGGTCGGCTGGATGAGGCGTCAGCATGATCAGGTTCTAGATAATCTCTCCTATCGCCACATACTGCTGAGAGGAACACATCCTTCAAGAAAGATGATCAAAATGGAGCTTGCGTCAGTTTCTATGTCATTGTTTGAAAGGGAAGCAGATAACCGAGCTTGTCTCGTGCGAGTATTGTTGTGATAGTTGACACGGTGCTCAGCCGAAGGCCACGGGACACAAGTCTGGAAGAAACGAGCACATATTGGTATGTGAAAACATGGTCACAGCGTGCCCCATATGATCCTGTCGCCGCAACATGGTGAAGCGCTTCGCGAAAGCAAGCGCCGTCGATTCGGAGGGACGCGTCATGCTTTTCCCAGGGACAAGCGTCTAAGCTGCCGCATTTCTGCTGACGATCACCGACGCCTCCGACACTTATTCATGAAGGTCACGTACTCTGGCCTCGGATATTCCACATAGGATCCCCTTGACCGACTTGTCGTTCATTAGGGTGTTACCTGATAGAGCTTTGGTACCAGTACTGGTCCCCGGATCACACTAGTACTGCCAGGCTCTTAGTTCGGCAGCCACTGCGATGTGCTAATATAGGGTACTAGTAGGACTACCTCTCCTGAGTCTCACGATGCGACTGCCAAATGATCAGCCTGTGAGCGTGCATTGTGTGGCGCATGCATGGGACGGAGGGCGCAAACACCTTCAACGAATGAGAGCAATGGTAGAGGTCTAACAATGGTACATTAAGGTACTTTTATAGGTATCCCGAAGCAAGGATGAGGGCGCCGGCTCTCGAGGCTCTTATACCTGGTGAAGTATATCCTGAAGCTCAAAGTTCTCCGTATGCGGCGTCGAATCGTCCGACTCCTCTGTTGCGGAGTACTCCGGAAACGGCTCCAGAGCTAGGGTGGTCAGGAAATCGAGATCTTGCTGTGTAGGAGATGCTTTCGCAGCAACCTTGCGAAGGTTGAGGAGCACCCGCGTACAAAGTGCGCTGTGTACTGTGCGAAGTGGCCTATGAGAGTTTCAATGAGTGCACGGAGTGTGAGAGGGCTTGCAGAACGGTGAATGCACACGCACATCTGCATCGAGTACGACAGTTCTCTCTGTATCGTAACGGGGACCGTCTTAAGATTTTGTCGTACAGGGGGTATAAGGAACTCACAGGTGCCAAAAACATCATGAGCATGTTGACTCCGGAGAGCGCTAAGGCGCCGTAATGTCGGGTGAGTATTCGTCCCTGGTGCTAGACGTAACGAGACCTACCAAGCACGATTGCCCAAAAGCAAGTCCCTGCGACGACCGAAGAACCGTCTTTAGTATATCAATTCGGGCAAACAGAGTCCTGGCTCAAGCTCACCATCGCGATACATCGTACGGAGCACCATGCTGGTATAAGACTGATGTTCATCTGAGAGCAATCATCAGGACTCGGACGAGTCGTCAAGAGATCGTACATACTAAGTGCGACAGGATCCAAGTAGCGCTTAAATAAGGTCATGATAACAACCACTACAGGTTATTTTCAGTATCTCGTAGACGGCCGCACCAGCTCGCTTACTTGTTTCAGCGCAAATGAGATATGTGAAGGCCGGCCAAGTGCCTTCATCCTGGATTGGAGGCATGCATCCGAATATTCGTACCACAAGCTCGGCAGCTGAAACTGCCATCGCACGTCACCAGAAGCTGAGATGCAGATACCAAGCCTACGCACAGTTTGCCGAGTTTTGCTTGAGCATGTCGTAAGAGACGTAATAGGCATGGGGCTGGTGGGAAGGGGTAGCGTTCATAGCTGATCTCGTCGCAGACAAGAATGAAGAAACTCACAATCATCATCAACGCTACAAAAATGATGTAGTAGAGCATATGTCGATCGCACGCCCAAAGGGCATAAGTGCGGACGATCAAGATGACTGCAGGAAAGGACCTCATCAGTATGGTGCATTCTAGTGCACCGCGAACGTACACTCGGAGAACAGAGTCCCAGTGAGGTAACAATCTGTGAGTATGGTAATCAGATAGCGAATACGTATAAGGAGGGATGTCGCTCACACACCAGCACTTTGAATCGCAGGTCGCACGACTGAGACCCAAGGCAAGCCAATGGTTAGCAAGCAGGCAACGACGCTGAATAAAAAGCTAACGCTAGGCGAGCGCGAGGCAAAATCCACTGGGAAGTCGTTAGTACATTAATAGTAGAGGAGAGACTGGTCCGGTCCATACCAAGCATCAAGAGTAGGAAATCCACGGAGGGCGAGTACTTGTTGACCAAATATACGGCCTTCATCACACTCATGTTAGTAGGCCATATTAAGTCGATCTGCGAAGATCGCCTATGAGCAGTCATCTAGTAGTACTAATTTTGAGTCTGCGCACCTCATCCGGGAGGGTCTCGAGCATCTCGAGCACCTACGTCACGAACATTCAGCTGTTAGCGCTTGCACTGATGGACAGGGTCTGCATACCAAGACTATAAACGAGGCAACTTGTGGGGCTAATGTCACCCTCCGCCCGCGTGTGCTTTCTCGTAGCATTGAGCTCACCCTGAATATGCTATCAATGCGTCAGCCGAAACCCAGGGCACATGGAAGAGCCGGACGAAGACGACAAACCCTATGGATCTGCCAGAGATAGAGGTTGCCCGCTTCGGCGAGGGCTTGACGTAGCTTGTCAGGAGTCCCGTTATCCATCCACGAGCGTCACGGCCAGAGTCGAGGTATCCAAAGATACTCTCACTCGAGCTGGAGGACTCGCAACATATGAAGGAGATATGTCTTCAAGAGAGGAGAGAGCACCTTGGACTTCCAATGCCGAGTTGGTGCACGGCTTGGCGGGCGGTGAGAATTCCGATGCTTCGAAGGTAATTAATCGGAGATTGGAAGTCATGCGAGGATCTGGGGAGGAGATTACTGTACAGGCGTCTCATGAAATAAATCTCCGAGCATAGAGAGGCGCACTAAAATGCGCATGATGCAGGCTACATACACATGGGTAAAATGTGTGGCGGACACCGAAAACATCGGGTGTCGCAATGTCGTAATAATGCATGTCCTGGATTGCTGCTATCCCCTGACTGATAGATGAGTTATCTGAGGCTAGAGGCTAGACAGTGACGTAAGACTAGCTTTCAAGGACTTAGCATAGGCGGAATCCGTGGCGGTACTTGGTGGTATCGGTAATGCCTTCGCCCCGACACCCATCCGGGGTTTTGAAGCGCTCGGAAGCTGTGCCTAGCACTGAGGCTCTATGTCAACGCCCATGGACTGCAGAGCCTATCGCTGGTTGTACCCTGAATGTGCCATAGCAACGAGGTTGTACTTTCGGTGGTGACAGGAGGGATTGCTGACCACTTGACATGACCAAGCATGCCCGCGGTGAAGGTAAGTCAGCGAGCCAAGTGAGTCTTTCAGTCATTGGTCAGATTATAGAAGTCCCTACGTTACAATCGGCCTCAGTACAAAGACGCAACCTCTAGGTCCACTCGCTACCGTCGCCCCCGCCCGCTTCCCACTCGTTCTCGTCACCTGCTCCCGTGTCTTGGAACCCGCGCTCAAGATTAGCTTCTGCCTCTATGTCGTCTTCTGGGGGAAGCTGCGCCATGACCGTGTTCATGTCCTCGGCGAGGGCCTCGCGAAGCTCATCCGCGTAGTCCGCGTCTGCGTCGACAGGAGCGTTGACGTCCCAGGTCGGGTCATCCCCGCGCCAGCCATGATTAAGATGGACGTAGTTCATAAACTCCCGCCATAGTGGATCTATGGAGAGGATGGCAGCGTCGCCGATTACAATGAGGAGCGCCTTGGCGCGGGTCATCGCGACTGAATGGACGCGACGTTAGTGCACCGGCATCGATGGCTCGAGCACGTTGCCAGCTCACCGTTGAACCGCCTGGCATTCGAGAGGAACCCAAGTGCGAACCTCGCATCATAGGCGAGCAGGTCCGTGCTGCTACGCACTGTCGACACGATGATCACCTTCCGCTCCTGCAAAGACCTTGATTACCATTTGCTGCATTCCGCAAAATGAGGATGGACGAACCTGGCCTTGGAACTCTTCAACGCTGCCGACCTTCACGTCGACGAGGTCCGCATTCCGGAGAAGCTGACGGATTTTTCGGACTTGTGCGTGGTACGGCGTAATGACGCCAATCTCGCTAGCCTCTGCTGTATTGGTTAGAGCACAACGATATAACGACTCAGAGCAGCCGACACGCACGGACACGACGCTCCCGAAGGAGGGAGACAACATATGCCTTGACCTGTACAGCCTCGTCGATGTTGAAGTACGAGGGCGATGACGCCTCGCGGTCGTTCGTCCCAGAGATGGCGTGGAACACCACAGGGAAGTCGGGAGAGACAAGGTGTGGGGAGCCGAGGAATGCGTCGATCGTGGACGTGTGGCCGCATACTTCAAGTTCGCTGTTGTAGAACTTCTCATTTGGATACCGCAAGATGGCGCCATGCGACCGGTAGTTCTTCACGAGCTTGACGAAGCTGTTTGGATGTGTCATCAGTTGATTCCAATTACGACGAAGCTGTGGGACGTACGACAAACCCCGCCCATGCTCGGCGCTGTAGAGAGGCAGATCCATGAGCCTCTCGAGATAACTTGTCTCCAGTCCCAGTCGACGCGCGAGGCTCGACCGGATGACTGGTCCAAGCTGCTTCGGATCCCCAGACAAAACGATGCGAGTGCTCTCGGCCGACAAGGGCTTGATGGCCGTGAGTATCTCAGGCTCGGACGCCTGTCCCGCTTCGTCGACGAAGATGTGAGTGAAGTGTCCCACCGGCATGCCGATATTGTACGCAAATGACGCATTGTTGCAGGTCGAGACGATGACCTTGAATCGCATCAGCGTATCCATCTGAGGCAGTGTGTAGACGTTCCCCGGACGATGACAGTATGCATTCAGTTCTGGGGGGACCGAGGCCGGAACGCGCGCCGCGGCATTGCAGCGGAACATTTCTTCTGGGGACAAGGTGAGAAGTCGCAGCGCGAGGATGTCTGCCGCGCTGTTGCTAGGCGCACAGGCGAGAATCCTCGCGTTGGGCTGCTGATCGAGCAGCTGGTGAATGGCCTCAACAATGGTCACAGTCTTTCCTGTCCCGGGTCTGTAAAGAAACGCGTCAACAATGCCCCTGAATATCAGATAAGATGCACTCACGGGCCAAACAAGATGAAAGGCGCCGAACCAGGCCTGAGCTGTGTGATCGACTGAACAGCAATAAGCTGAGGAACGTTATTTCCGATGGAACTGTTGAAAAGAATCCGGCGAGAGTCGACGCCCGAGACGGGGGTTTCCAGCCCTTCTTGACCAGGGTTCGGGAAGAGAAGTCGTTGTGGTGAAGCGTTCTTCGCAACCAGTGCTTGGTGTTGCCGCCGGAGCGGTATTCGGTTCAACTGGAAGCCGACATTGAAGCGTTGTCCTGCTCCGGGGAAATCGGGATGGAAAGAGACGAGGACGTCTTCTTGGCGAATCTCGTGTACAAGGCCTCTGAACGTGGTGCCTACCCCGGCTTGTTGTGCGAGGATGGCGTCGCCTGGGATAGACACGATGAACAATGCGTGATCACGACGCTATGGGCTGCTCTTACCGATTGAGACGCTTGGTCGCCCTTCCGCGAGACCGTGAACATGCAAGCTTGGATATACATCATTATGTATTCTTATGTTGACGGATATGTGCATACCTCCATAGTCTCCCGTCCTTCTCGAACTCAACATCCTGCTTATCATACACCCTGAGATCCTCCCTACGCAAAGACATGAGCCAATGACTTCGCAGATAGATCTGTGTGCTCACACCATCCGAGCCTCTTCAATCCACAAGAGGTTGGCAAAGAAGACCTGGTGATTGTCCAACGCTAGAGGCTCCGGGAAGTACTCCTCAGAAAGGCGTTCATGAATGTCAGGGTAAGACCCCGACCGCAGGAGCTCAGCGAGGGGCACTGGGATGCTGAACGGAAGCAAATCCAGGGACCACGTCTGAGGGAGGATCCTCGGAGGGGCATCGCCTGAGAGGACCAGCTTGTTGTACTCCCAGCTGACACGGGGTGCACGGGTGTAGGGGGCGACTGGCTTTAACGACTCGCGCTCAGTGGACTCACCAACTACGGCGAGCAGTCTCCGCGCGATTATGAACTCCCGCCCAGTTGACGTTTGGAACATGAGCTCGAGGCGAGCCTCATACCGTCCCAGCTGGCCGTGTTGAAACACAATGGGGACCTGCAGGTCCGAGTCAGGGTAGAGCGGAGAGTTGACTGTAACTTCCGTCTTGAAGCTGCCCAGGTTTTTAGATGAGATACACAAGGGAGAGCGAAGGTGAAGCACTTACCAGGCGATATGACTTCGCACACGAGCACGGACTCTCACATGGACGAGAGTGACAAGCTTCAGTGAGGACACAGAGAGCTGTACGCGCAACTCCCCCGCACCGGCCTGTTCAAGGTTGACGACACCGAAGTCGACACCAGTCTCCGCGTGCGAAACGCTGACCCCTTGCTTGTCGCTCTCCGCGAGTTCGTACGCTGCCCGAAGCGCGGCCAGTTGTTGGTGTTTTCTATGGGACTCTCCAGAGATATGGGCGGTCCACTCCGTCGCGTTCACTACCATGGCACAAGGAGGGCAGCGGACCGACTGCGCCTTGACAAATGGAAGCGGCGCGACCTTGGCGGTGTTTGCGAGGTGTTGTCGGCCCCGAGTATGCGAGTCGTAATTGGAGGCCGGGGAGCAGATGACTACGCACAGTTCGCATAGACGGACATCATGTTCTCCGAGACACGACGCGTCTTCGCATGGACCTCCGCCGTAGAGAATGTTGGGGCAAAAGTTTTTGCTTGTTGTCACAGCCATGGGAGGAAGAGTGGTCTTCGGCGCTGGTACGAGCAGAGACTTATAGAGGGACGTATCTATTCATGCACAAAGAGCGCAATCGACTGCTTGACCTGCCCAGGCCCCGCCTCACCTACCGCAGCACACATGGCTGAGCAGCTGAAGCGAAGCACTCAGCGCAGTGGTACCAAGACCAGCCACCAGATCTAGCCGTCAGAAGATGCGTGCATTGAGAAACGGTAGGGTGAATAGACAGAATAGGATATCGGAAGCACACTGCACGCCTGCGGTACATAGGGTCGTGCCACAGCCAGAGGGACAAAGATTGAAGAGCAGTGGTAGTCGACCGCAAGGGAACGCCAGTCATCAGGCGCCCATTGACCGTCTACGGAGCTTCAGTCGATCGAGCCAGTCGCGGTAGCACCAAGATATGTGCTGCAGAGCGATAACCGTATCGTACACCCGGAACAAGTTTGTGACGCCCAGTAGTACAACCGAAACCCAATATCAACGCTGTCCAGGGTAAGCAGCACAAACCTCGTCCAGTAGAAAACCCTGAACTAACGAAAGTCCGGAGACAAAGGAAAAGGCGTCTCGGGCAAGTCCATCCTCACCGCCCTTATCTCTCCCGCAGCCACTACCGCGCGCTGCGCGTGCACGATCTTCATGCTAATGTGCCTCTCATCGTCCACCTCAGTCTCAGATCCCGCGTTTGCGCTCGCAGGCACGGTAGCTGAGGGGCGCATCGACGCCCACTCACCCCATGCGCTGTCTCGGATGCGGTACATCTGCGACGTCGCAGACGACGGCGCGGGGGAGGTTGTGATCGTCATGCCGCCAGACCCTGCGCCGGAGCCAGAGCTCACGTAGCTGCTGTGCAGCGAGTTCGGGGGCGGCGTGTAGAGGGCAAGCGCCGTGGGCATAATCCGATACCGTCGCGTGTGAACTGGCGAGGACGTGGATGTCGTCGATGGAGGCGGAGGGGACGAAGGGGACGAAGGGGGGCGAACGGAGATTGCTGGTGCCGCAGTCGAGGTGGCGTGGGCAATTGTGCTGAGCACGGCGAGCGTGAGACTGCGTTGCGACTCGACCTCTGCGTCCATGGGGGAGCGAGAGTCCGAGGCAGGGGGTTCGACAACGTCCGACGCGATGGACAACATCGCCGAAGCATACATACTGCGCGGTGGCCAAGCAACCCCGGACAGGAGTTCGAGTTCTTGTCTTTGATTATGATGATCAGCCTTCTCTTCGTCTGACGAGATCGACGGCAGGCGGGAAGCAATGTCGAATCCCTGGTTCGTCGCCTGGCCGGACTTGAGGAAGCCCAGACGGTAGAATCGCAGCGGCGAGCGACGTTTGCACAGGCGGTACACCAAGAACCCTGCGACCGCAAAGAGCGCAGTGCCCCCCACGAGCCCCCCAACGATCGCCCCCGTCTGCTCCGTGATGGTCGTCTGCGATTGAGAGACGAGGGGAATGACGGCGGGGCTCGGGGTCGGGCCTATAATGTCGCGGACAGCGGTGGAGACGAAGAGGTCGGAAGTAGGTAGGGTCGAGACATGTGTCGTGAAGGGAGGGGCGGGGGGAGGTGGGACGGAGAGGCAGGAGGTGTTCATGCCGACACCGACGAAGAACTCGGGGGATGCGACGGAGAACCCGTTCCCCGTAGCGTGTAGCTTGTAATAGCCCGAGGGAATGTCAACGATCGGCCAGGTAAATGTGAGGTCGGTCGAGTCGAGTCCTGAGGCGACGACGAAGGACGTTGTGTCCTCTCGTCGGGTCTGGGAGACACTGGCGAGGGGGCGGATCTGGAAGGGATCAAAGTCGTGTACGACGAGTGTGAACGGCCTCTGAGGGCCAGTGTACCTCCACTTGATCGTCATGGATGTACACGTTAAGCAATTAGGGACAACTGTGAAGGAGAACGGTTGTATGGGCGTAGGCCGGGTCGTAGGGGCCGAAAGGGTTGTCGAGCAAAGAGGGCAGCCGACGGGATCTGGGGTGAACATGCTGGTGGTCCATTAGGGATACGAACGAAAGGGAGGAGGCCCGCCTCAAAAAGTGCCTGGCCTGCGCTGATGACTCAAATACAGCCGAATAATGGGAGTGGGACCGTGGAGGATGCTACTGAGTTACAGGCAGAACCACTAGAGAAGACGAGAACCCTGCGTAAGTGGCCGGGTCCCCCGTGATGATTGGTTACCACTACTTACCTGTTCACACTGCGCGCCACGGCCATCGCAACTCTCAACACACATAGCTCGGCAGAGTGGGATACATCTACCATCTGTCCACGATCCGTCAACTAGCCACTAGTACATTTAACCTGAATAGAAGTGTAGCGTGGGTGCCCATGCACCCGGGGAGACACGATGAAGAAAAGAAAAGATACAGCTACGCGAATACAAGTCCGCCACCAAGAAGTAGCTACATCATGAGAAGAGCTTGTTAACCGAGGTGTTCCCTTCCTGGTTCTTCTTCAAAACCTGTGTACAATTGTCGTCAGTTATGCGACCAACCAAGACGTGCTCTGCAACACGAACCTTCGCAACGGCGAACTCAAAGTCTTCCTGCGTGACGTGTTGCCTGCGCTCACGCAGCGCGTACATCCCAGCCTCTGTGCAGATACCGCGAACCTCGGCACCAGAGCACTGCCCCATCTTCTCCGCCAGTGCACGCAGGTTGATACCACGCTGCAGCGACATCTGTGGGGAAACGGTATTGTAGCGAAAGCGTGAACGGTGCCAGAACGTAAACGCACCTTTCGAGAGTGAATGCGGAGAATGGCAACTCGCGCCTCAGGGCCCGGAGGAGGGAACTCAATCTTCCTATCAATCCGACCAGGCCGAAGGAGGGCCGAGTCAAGGATGTCTATCCGATTCGTAGCCATGATGACCTTGATGTTCTTCGTCGACTCGAACCCGTCCAGCTGGTTCAGCAGCTCCAGCATCGTCCGCTGCACCTCCGAATCGCCCCCACCCGAACCGCTCTCCCCTCGCGACGAGCCGATAGAGTCGATCTCGTCCATGAAGATGATACTCGGGGCGTGCTCGCGCGCCATGACGAAGAGCTCGCGGACCATGCGCGAGCCCTCACCGATGTACTTCTGCACGAGCTCCGAGCCCGAGACACGGATGAACTTGCAGTCGGTGTGATGTGCTACCGCACGCGCGAGGAGTGTCTTTCCGGTACCTGGGGGACCGTAGAGAAGGACACCCTTGGGCTGCGCGATACCAAGGGACTCGAAAAGTTCGGGGTGCTTGACGGGCAGCTCGATAACCTCCTTGATCTCCTTGATCTGCTTGTCGAGACCACCGACCATCTCGTACGTGCTATCCGGCACCTTCTCAACCATCATCAGGGAGACGAGGGGGTCGACCTTGTTAGGCAGAATCTTGTGAATTGTGTAGGAGTCAGAGCGGAGGGCGATGCGTAGCGAGGGTGTGAGCGAGGCGACGTCGATCTCCGAGTCGAAGTCAACGACTAGGTAAGATCTTGAGCATATAGACATTGATCAGGAAGTTGAAGACGCACTGTATTTCCCCTCCGGCTGGACCTTGACAAGAACTTTGTTCTTCCCCATGACCTTCACAACCTCTCCCACATAGCTACCGGGTTCGTGCAACAGCTGTAGCTCCTCCCGTAGCAGTCGCACTGCATAGCATTCAATCTGAGTCTCTTATTTTGCATAGACCGACATTGGTGACAGACCTCTTGCGTTGAGTGCATTCCGTTGCGCCTCCAGCCGCCGCAAATTCTGGGTTTTCTGATTGATCTCAAGTTCGGCAGCCTCAATCTTGGCCTGGTAGTAGGACGAGAGTCCAGAAGATGGAGATGGAGTAATAATGGTGCCAGGCATAGTGTCAGACGAGGCGGGCGGGGGGATGCAGGATGCGGTCGACGACGCAAGCGGCCTCGCACGCGACCCCAGGTGTACGCGTCCTCTGTGACACACCACGTGATACATACCGCTGTGACGCGTTCAACTCTCGCCGCTAATTTAGCGCTAGTTGCTCAACGTTTCAACGTCAACTTCGATCATCAATGATCCTCTTCAGTCCAGCCTTGAGCCTGCTAGCCCTGCCAGGTTTGAAATTACAAGACTCCGGACGCGTACATTCTCACCTCTTTGTCTATTCCTTTGGCAGAGACAGAGAGTTACACTGCTTGCGGACATTGGGCTCTGTATCCTCCTCGCCCTTGCTTGCAAACGGCAAACTCAACCATTTGTCGGAGTCACGTTAAGAATGTCTTGTGTTGTCAGACGCTTTCGGCGACATTATCATGTTGTCCATCTAGCTAGAATCATGTCCACCGAATCCAGATTACACAGCCTGTTATGACTCTTTCGACTTCCGAGTCTGCGTCATCTCCCTGAAGCGAAAGCGGGGCCCCAAGTGTAGCAGTGAGATTGCGTGTACTTTCCGTGACGGTAACCTGGTATGCAACTTTCCCAGTGACATTTCGACAGTCACTGTGGAGGGGGGTAGAGTAGTTGATGGTGACTCACTGACCGATGTCAGGGTGAATGCGACGTGGAAGGCAGATTAGAAAGAGCAATGTTTATTAGTTTCGCAAGTAGGAAATTCAGGCTGTTGCTGCTTCGAGTAGGAACATGCCCACTCAAGACAGCCAGCGCGCAATGATCAACTAGACTTTCCGAGCTGTGCTCTTGAATTTAGTCGCCTGCGTGCAGGAAAAGGTTGGGACGCACTTCGTCTCAGTCACAATGGCGGCCTGAACATCCGAGTCAGCAGACATCTTATCACGGTGCCGGACGAGGAGAGGAGACCGTGATACTAGTCTTTATGGATCTGGTCAACCAAGGGTGTCCTATTGATTCTCATGAGCAGGGACGCACCCTAAATTTTCACATTCCCGAATGTGCTCGTTCAGTTATTTAGTTAACGATCCGAACACTTTGACCGCTGGACATCGGCGGTAGGTTCGCCGACAACATATCGGGGATTCGAGTTGAATAGCTAGGATGAGCATATACGTCAGTGCTTTGTACTAAGAACATCCTGTCACAAACGTCTAAGTATATGAGTATGTTCACAGATCGCCCAGCTTTGTACGCAAGAGCCAGCAGCCGTAGTTTCTTATACGATGACTGGGCGCCGTGTCCTCAGTTGAGCGGTATTCATGATGCTACGTCTTGGCTCGGCGCTGTACTGCGCCGCCTATGACCAAATAGTGTACTAATAGCAAGTGATCAAGACAGTGGGGCGCCACAGGCGACGTTGCAAATGTATCGTGATAGAGCTCGGGCTGTCTTCGAGCCATGCGGGTCGACACGTGCTCTGGCTGATCGACGACCTACGAATGAGAACGTTTGGAGTCAGAATCATGGACCAGATCTTCCTCGCAGACCAGACCATCTGACCTTCCACAGCGCTACTGCTCAGGGTGGCATCCAGACGATAGCGTCGGAGACGGCCGCCTTGAGCTGCGACGTCCGCGTAAGGCATTTCAACGTCAATCGTCTGCAATAGACTGCACACCCTGACAGTCATTAGGACCGTATGACACGAGGTGACTCCGACCACGCGTCTAGAACCAACGCAGCATGACTCCAACCGGCCCGAGAGACATGCAATAGCCCCGTACTGCCTCCCCAGCGGCCGCAGAGCGCAGCTGCGGTATCCTCGTCCTCGTCTGTGTGAAGGGCGATCCAGGGCGTTATCTGATATTCGCTCAATGAGTGCCCGCCCGACCGTGGGGACGATGTTCTCACCGATAGGCTTCAACGGCGTGCCCGCCTGCGCTGTGGCGTCAGCAGATCACTCGGTTTACCCGACAGTGCGGGGAAGCGCTCTCCCTCAATGCCGATAGCATCTCGACTCTCGCAAGCTTGACGGGGGCGTCGATGCCATACGGCGAGCTGGGAAGACGAACCGGCGTTCTGGAGGCTTGGGCTGCCTTCTCTGGTGCGGTTCCTGTGGCACGCCAGCCGAAGGTTGCGGCGCCCCACACTTTTAGGTCTTAGCCTGGGCCCAAGTGTCTGCGGGTATCGGAGAAGCCCATGGCATATCAATTTCGGCTGCTTATTTCGTCATGTGCGAATTGGGGCGCAAAATGACGATTGAGAGCGTGCATAACGCAGGGCCGGAAGCCGTTCTTGTAGAAGCACTGATGAACTGACTGGACGCACCTTCCAGACGATCTGAGAAAAGACGAAACATGGTAAGACGCACGAAAGGGGCATGGAGGCATGAGGCGTCGAGGAGTTGAATGGCAAAAGCCTGGGGGAAAAGGTGATAGACGGGAGCGAGCAGTGACGAACCGTCGCCCTTCGCAGGCGATGCATGATGCTAAATATATAAGTACAATATCAGCGACTATCGTCGTCGAGTAACTTTTACGTTAACACTATGACCTAACAGAGCTTAGCATCGCGGACAAACGACGTTGAGGGAACAGCGAGAACGTACACGCCGTATTTTTGTTTTAGCTCATGCCACGAAGGCGCAACTGCTGGGAATCGAGACGCAAATTCGTTCATCTCCTGCTCCGGTATGCGATTAAGGTCTACGCGGTTCCAGTATCGCGACATGGCGAAGGTGATTTCTTGTGCGTCCCGTTCAGATCCGCGTCTGCAGAAAGTTTAGCGAATTCCCGAAAGAGCACAAAGGGAAGGCTCCACACACATTGACCACGCCTTGATTTTCGCCCTGATGAACTCTGTGATTGTCAGGAACGGTACCCTCCCCACCATCATTACCGTCGCGCCGTCGAGTCGTCGAGGGCCCTCCTCGCCCGCGGGCAAGATCTCGATCTGATCAGGTTCAGCACAAGGACGGGAAACCGTCGCGGAAGCAAACACTCACGTCGATGGGGGGTATCAGCCGTTGGTATTTCACGTGCAAGCTGTGGCTTGGTGAATCACAGTCGTGGTCGTGGAGCCAAGGAAGGAAGGTTACAACATACCGGTTACTCCAAGGAGAGGCGACGATTAGGAAGTCTTCGTTTCCTGCGCAAGCCTGACGTACGCGACGAAAGGGATGAACCGCCCCACCTTCTACTATGCAGCTTATTTCCTGCTCAGAGGTCAGTATCCTGATGACGTATGCTAGGAGGCGGTACACACATCGGCCAGAGGTGCTTTCGAGAGGACTGCAGTCAACACACTGCCGTAAAACGCATGGGGAACGCCCGCGTCACGTAGCAGCTGTGAGAGCGCCGCGGCGGCTTGAAGCAGGCGAGAGACTTCGTGCATGGTCACGGTGTCAGGCGGAGTGGAGGGCGAGAGGAGAGGGAACGAAGGGTAAGGGCCAAAAGCACCACATCTGACTAGCCAACACGTACAAGTAGTTTCTTCCGGAGTGAATGCCTCGAGAACTCGGGAACGGGGGAGCTGTGCAAATGGGACCGGAAGCCAGATCCGTGGTGTTCAGGGCGTGGGGAACGCCGAAGGGCAGGAGGCTACAACTGATGTAGAGGGACGCGGTGATCTGGGTCTGACGGTAGGAAGACAGGTGGCGAGCGAGGAAGCGACTCGTGTAGTGCGTGTTGGCGAGGGACAAGAGGGTGGCAGATCCAGGCTTTGATCACATGTGCGCAGTGCGTGGGCACGTAACATGGTGGAGGAACGTTGACGAAACAAGATAGCCAAAATGACCTAAGATGCGGAAATCGCCTTGAGACTTTTCCCGCTAGGAGTGCGTCGTGTAATCAGCAAATCAGAGACTGATCGAGTCAGAGCCAGTGGACGTACGCACTGAAGAGCCGGGGTGCCCGCTAGACCATTCCTCTCACTAGAGATAGCGGTCGCACGCGCCTGTATAGCGGCAGAAATGTCCAGGAATACACTTTGGTCATATACGGCCTGCGGGAAGTTACGCAGAGGGAGAGCAGGTGAGGTTTGGTGGTCTTGTCAACATATTCTTATGAACGCGGGAAAGGACCCCACCGAAGAAGAAGGCAACCCCATGAATTCGATTGTTTGTAAACACAAACCAAAGTGGCTCGGGTCCCGTGGATCCCTCGCCCTATGGCGGTGCGGTGGACGGGAACAGGCTTCGCAGTACGCCGTCGACCCTCGGCGAATGACGTCGGCAACAAGGCCCGTGTTCCGGCCATCTCGATCCGCTTACCTAACGGGAGTCTGTGTGGTCATGGGTCCACCATCGGCGCTTGGCAAGCCCTGTGTGTTGAAGCGAACCTGAGCGTTGTCCTCGAGCTCCGAACCTCGAGCCTCCTCTTCCCGGCTACATCAGCGTCGCCATACCCACGTTCGTTTGCGTATGCATACGCTCTTCCTCCAGCTGGCAAAACGCCATGTAACGACCCCACCCAGCCGCGTCTCGCCGACATATACTTTGCCCTGGCCAGCTTCTTCTCAGTTTCTCTTACCCCCTAGAACGTGCTTGGCTGCTCGGAACGCTAGAACGATAACTCTTGCTTCGACCACGCGCACGTCTCGCTCGCCTTCCTGGACATTTCATCCGTGTCATTCGCATCTACAGCGCCGTAACATCAGTGCAAGGTCTCTCTACACATGGATGGAACGCTTGTCCCTCCGAAAGCCGGCTGATCCGCTCGACGAGCCCTCAGACTGCCACGAAGAGGCCGCGAAAGTTGCAATACTGGAGAAAGCTATGAAGGGGCGGCAGCCCGCAGATCTCATGCTGCGATGTGAGTCCAGTGTTGGTCAACTCTGCGGACACGTTCGTTAACCTTGGCAGACCTGAAGGTACAATTCTGGACGCGGATGGTCAGCTGAAGCACTTCGCTCTGATGCCTACGTACTCGCCTAACCTAGGCGTGGTTTGTGTCTTACGTCTGTAGGAAACGTGAAGACCATCTCCGGACAGTTCAGGAGAGCCGAGCTATGTTCCGAGCACCGACTCAACGTAAGTGCCTGCATCAGCCGCCCTCACCCCCTACGCCCCAGCGCGCTGCTAACTGGTCAGCGGGCAGCCGCGTGATCTGCGTAAAATTGATTCACGGGTCCCTAACCTCGTGCCTACGATCTTGGTGCGAAAGGAAGCGATTCTTGTACGTAGATGCTTTCCCTGCCTCCCGCGTCCGTTCAACGAACCCTGGCCTTCTCCGCTTCCTATCCCCGAACCAGGTCAACATACTCCACATACGTGCGCTCGTCAAGGCTGACACCGTCGTGCTGTTTGACACGTATGGTTCTGCCGATTCTCGTCTCCACTCAGTATTCCTTTACCACCTCGAGGTACGTTGGTTATATTCCTCCTGCGACATGTATCCTCATTCCATTGCAGCATAACTTGAGGGCAAAAGTGTCCGGGCTTCCATACGAGTTTCGGTGAGTTTCGTACCGTTGCGTCGTATTCTTTCGGGATCAATTTGAGGCGGCGCTGACCAGACGCGCGCCTCGCCTACAGGGCACTGGAGTCGATACTTCTGTCGGTCTTGAGCGCGCTGGAAGCAGAGATGGTCTTCATCCGCAACCTTGTTGGCGGCCTGCTGGCTGAGCTCGAAGACGATATCGATCACGACCGGTTCAAGCGCCTATTGCACTACTCTCGGCGGTTAGCCAGCTTCCAGAACCGCGCAAAGTTGGTGTGTCTGACATGCGGCCGGCTTGCGTTCTTTGTGCGGCTCATGATCTGCTACTGGTCCACAGGTCCAAGAAGCGCTAGAAGAAGTCTTGGAGCAAGGTGAGGATGCGTGGTTCATTTGCTACGCGCGAATCGGCCTGCTAAACAACCTTCGCGCGCAGATGAGGACCTGGCCGCCATGTATCTTTCGGACAAGAAGAACGGCGTTCCGAGGCAAGCTCACGACCATGAAGAGCTCGAGGTGCTCCTGGAGTCGTTCTCGAAGCAAGTCGAGGAGATCGTCAACGAAGCGGAGAACATCCAGGTGTGTTCTTGCGCGTCACCACTGTCTAGATGCCTGCTTTGCGCAGCTGCTTTTTGCGACCTACACACATTCGTTCCATCCAGCGCCTCTATGGGGCTTCCAAGTTACCAACCCCTGGCTTCTTCGTATCTGACGCCGTATTTGCTGCTGACACCGTTTCCCGCAGTCGAACGTGCAGTCGACGCAGGAGATCGTCGAGCTCATCCTGGATTCGAACCGCAACGCACTTCTGGCACTGGATCTCAAAGTTTCCATCTTGACGATGGGGATCGGCATAGGAACACTCGTCGTCGGCGTATTCGGTATGAACGTAAGTTACCACCAAATTCGACCGCTGTATGCCCTGCCCACGTTCATTGACCATGTCACGTCGTATCGCAATAGCTGAAAAGCCACATCGAGGAACACGAATACGCGTTCTACGTGATGACTGCCGTCTCTTTCGCAGCATTCATCGGTGCTGCGTGGACCGGCGTACGCCGGTACGTCCTCTTCCCCCCTTTGTACCGTATCGAGATAAACCATAGCTGACTTGTTGCTGCCATTGCGTACTCTGCGGCTGTGGTAGACTGTCAAAGATCCGCAAGGTCGGCTTGTCGAACGGCAATCGAAAACGACCGGACAAGCGCCGATATTCGCTGTTCTCCCTCCGGGGGCGGCGATACGAGGGTTGGTAGTGGCGGCAAGCGGCACAGGGCGGTAGCTCTTCCCGGTGTGATTCTCGTGTCCCACCCCTTCCTCGTGTCAATCTTCGCCATCTGTTGTGGCGCGACGTAACCCTACTCCCTCCCATCCATCTATCCATCAAGCTCAACCATATGATATCACGCACCACTCCTCGACACCATTACATCTTTTAATGCTGACGCACACATCACTGTATAGGATAGCAGCATGTATAATGTATACCTCACAATTCATAGACGTCTCGCACGGATCGATGTATGCCTCACTGCCTTATCACCGAAGTGCACCACAACAGCCCCAAGAAAAGCAGTCTCAGATACCCAAGTGCCATATGCAACTGTGCGCACGTTGTCCATGTTATCGAGAGCTTGAGCCGCATGACGGCCGAAGGAGGAACGTCGGACGGCGAGAAGAGCGAGACGCCGAGCCAGGTGACCGGGTGATGGCCGCGGGCCGAGGGCGTCGCAGCCAATTGTTGGGCGTTGCCGCTGACGGCGTCGCGGGTCGTCCCAGGTTGTCTCAGGCGTCCATCTCTGCACGCGGCCACGGACGCTGCTGCTCTGCCTCTCAGGCTTCGATTCGTATCGGACGGCGCAAGTGCTTCCTTGCTGTTCCTATCTATGCTCAGAACGCAAACTTTGTAATCTGGTGAGTGCTTTCTAATGTCGGATGGGACCTTGCGCGCGACGGCGGACTGTGCTTACTCCCTCTTGCTCTCTTTCCCGTAATCGTCCGCGATGGCAGAGTCGTCCTTCCAGCACAGGCAAGCCGATTTTCCTGGGACTCGGCGGTCTTACCCCCTCTTTAGGCTCCCACCGCTGACGCAGACTACTACTATTGGCCTTCCGACGCTCTCTCTCTCGGTATCACCCCTTTCGACAGTTACGAGCCAAGCCTCCGCCTCGTCGCAGACTCCTCCACCTCCGCCAAGCAGCTCAAGCTTGTTGACCACGCCCAGCAGCAGTATGTCCGGTGGGTCAGTCCCAGGATCCGTCTTCTCAACCCCGACGAGTAGTGGGCCAACAAGCTCGCCCACCGCTGCGATTACTTTCGCATGGTCTTCGTCTTTGCCGCAGACCTTTGCACTGTGCTCGAGCCCCACGATCACCTGGAGCTACTCAGGTCCGCAGGAGTCGCTGGAGTTCCTCGTCACTTCGAACGTTTCGCCACACACAGACTCTGGCAACACAGTCCAAGGGGGCCCCGCCAACATCATTATTGCTTCTGCCATTGACGCTACTTCCCAAACGTGGAACTGGTCCCCGGTGAATATCAGCACGGGGCAGTACACTCTTGAGGCACTGGGGAGTGGGGTGCAGGCGATATCGTCAGTGTTCACTATCATCGCCGGTGAGGACACATCTTGCCTCACTGCTTCTTCTTCCTCCGCCTCCACCTCTGGCGCCGGTTCCACATCGGACACGAGTTCGGCTACGGGTTCATCTCCCTCTCCTACGTCATCGTCGACCGCGCTGCCCGTCCACGCCGCAGCGTCCGGGAAGTCCAAGGCTGGCGCGATTGCTGGCGGCGTTGTCGGCGGCGTCGTGATAGTCGCGGCGGCGTTGGCAGCATACATCTTCTTCGGCTTGTGCCGGCGGTCTCCCACCCGTTCCCGTCGTCGGGCCATGGACGGTTCTGCACCCCTTGGCAAGTGGGGCGGCCTCTCGTCACGCGATTCTGGCATGGACGTCTCTGCACCTGTCGTGGCAGGCAAGGGCGCCGTGGTAGCCGCGCTCCCCCACAAGCACACACGCGCAACGTCCGAGTCCACCAGCGCCAACCTCTCCCCTATCTCAAGCACAGCCCACGGCCACCTATCTTCAGCCACGACCCTCGCTGGAGTCGAGGAAGAGAAGGCGATGGGATACGGCAAAGGCTACGAGTACATCGAGTCCGTGCCTCCCTTGGCCTACAAGGGCAACCGCCGCCGCTCTTCCGCCTCAACTTCCTACCAGGGCCAACTGACCCCCATCGAGTCCATCCCGGAGCCAAACCCCTCCGCAGGCTCGCAAGGCCGTGCCCGATCCAAGTCGGCCAGCCAGTCCCACCGCGCGCTCGCGCTTGCCAAGCTTGACGGCGGCAGTGAGTCCACCCCCGTCTCCCCGCGCAGCACGCGCCCTCCTGCGGTGTCTCGCCGGTCCATCGACGCGACTCCGGTAGGTATTCCGGCCAGTCCCCCGTACGAGATGGGCTTCCTGCCCAGCCCCATGAACCGCTCGTCCTCGGGAGCTGGCCATAGCGGTCCACGCCGTGCTGCGCGTAAGCCCGTGCCCGCGCTCAGTTCCGCTGACACGCTGCCGTCTCCGACGAGCACGGCGACCCCGACCGTCCCCACCGGGGCGAGCGTATCGCGCGGCCAGAGCCTCGCCAGTACCGCCACAGCCACAAGCTACCGCGCACCCAACGAGGCACCGGCGCATCCGATGTACAGGAACGACTCACAGTCGAGCACGAACCTCCGTGCGCCTGCTGCTGCCCCCTCGCGGTCGCGCTCCCGCGAGGACCTGGAGGCGGCCGGGCTGGAGCTCCCGAGCTTGAACCACAAGTCGAGCTTTGGAGACAGGCCTGTGCACTACCTCATCCCCGATCTGCCCCCGCCCCCGCGCAACTAGGCGTTAGGCCTTGTCGCGTGTCTTCCGCGTGCGAGGGGACGGAAAATGTACCACTAGCGTCGGTGAGTAATCGCTGCCGGTTATCATCGCAAGTAGAGGGATGGCTAATGATGTGATACGGACGCGCTGCACGTGCTGCCAGTCTGTACACCTATGATCGTCGCCACACTACTGTCGTCGCTCGCTGTTCCGTTCTCTGTCGTTCCTGGAGGGAGGAGGGCTGTTTGAAATTCACATGTGTTGTGTTTGGTACTTTGATTGGTGCTCTCTATCTCTCAATTATGCAGTTCGCTTCTCCTGGTCCACTACGACCCTCCCCATACGCTTCACCTTCTGCTCTTGTATTACTCCAATCTGCCTCAAAACCCCTGCTCACCAGACTATTACTTATCACGATACATTACGGACACTTGCGTTGATGACCCCATCCCACTAGTCAACTCTTCGCAGCTCGCTCTTCGGTACTCTGTACTCGGTACGAGCCAGGCTGCGCCTGTTCTTGTGACGTCCCACTAAATGCCACGTCTATTGTTACACCTCCATCTTCCATCAAGCGCTTTTCCATCGTGCTTGGGTGAAAGTCCGGTGCATCGGTGTAACTAAGATTACTCCGGGAACACCGAGAGCTTAAGCTACACGTAAGGTACACATGCGACCCATGCCAGTCTGGCAGCAGCATGACATTTATCGACCAGGCTCTCCGACGGCAACAGCACCAGAGGGAGGAGCCAAAGCCAGCATCTCCAACATCTGCCGCACCACGTCCCGCATCTTCGCCCACCCCCGCCCCGCAGGGCCCTCCGCGCCCTCCTCGATGCCCTTGCCCAGCTTCTCCGCGGCGCGGCGCACGCCCTCGTCCGCGCGCGCGATCTCGCCCTCCGCGCGCTGGCGCTCCCACCACTCGCTCGCCGCGCCCCGCAGCGCGGGCTGGCGCTGCATCGCGGCGTGCACGAAGCGTGCGGTGGAGAGGCGCTGGTGCGTCTGGGATAGGCTGAGCTGCGCGGCGGCGAGGATCGGGACTGGGGTCGGGTGGAGCGGCGCGCGGGGGAGGAGGCGGATGAGCAGCGGGAGGAGGAGGAAGAATGCGTGTCGCGCGAGCCAGAGGTTGTCGTGCCACTGTGGGGAGGGGTGGTTAGTGCGGGGAAGGGTGTGGTATGACGAGAGACGCAAGTGAGAGTCGATCTGCTCGGGGTGTGCGAGGCGGGGAGCGAGAGCGACGTTCCTCGTTCCTGAATGCGCGGGCGTGCGGTTGCATGACACGCATGGAGGCGACGATACCCCGCAGCCAAACCATTCCCGAGGCACACCGAAGATCCGTGGACGTCCTCGGTGAGGGTTGGAAGCAAACCATAGGCGCAGCGTTGCTCCCTTCCTGGCTTGACGGCGTCCCCGCACAGCCCGCCACGGAACAAGATGCTCCGAGCATTGTCCAAGCATGACGCAGCGCGCACGTAGAAAAAACAAATGCGAGACTCACCATGAATACATTCATGCCATCGTGCGGTATGCGGATAGGCGTCGTAGCGAGCCAATAGCCCTCGAGGATGAACGCACCGACGATGACGCCTACGGCATACGTCCGCCATTTCTCGTGGCCGCTCCCGCTTATCGTCATAATTCCTGCGACGGCGCACTCCCTGATGTACCCGAGGGCCATGCGAGGCGCCGTGAAGATGGCGTACTCATCGAAGGTGGTGCAGTGTTCACAGTCCTGTATGACCGACTGGCCGAATCTGCGACAGGCACAGCCGTGTTAACGCGCGTTCAACGAAGGAATGGGCGGAGAGCGACCTAACGTAGTGGGTGCGCGTATCGAAAGACGAGAGACGCGTCAGAAGCGAGTCGAGCGGACGAGGGAGGGTCGCGTCTTGGGGTAGACCGGCGCGTTGCAGGAGGACGGCACGGATAGTCTCCGAAGGGGCAGTCAAGGGTATTTTGAGGCGTTGAAAGATGTTCGGTGGCCATCTTACGAGAACGGTGTAGAGTATAAACAGCGAGTGCAGGATGAGGACCGCTGAGAGAGCATTGTCCAGCGAGAGACGGGTAGACTGGGGCTGCCGACGGAACACGAGGAAGGTCGGGATGAGTATGCAGGCAGCAAGGACTAGGAAGGCATCCACCGACACACTAATGAGTGGCATGACCGCCGGATGCCAGCGACAGGACGGGTGCCCGTGTTCGCAAGGGGTGGTAGTGTGACGTTCTCGTTGGAGACAGCTCTGGGCCTGGACCACGTTCGTCGCGGGCGCTTGAATTACCTTTTGCAGACGTCAGTTCCGCGCTTCTCTGTCTCGTGCCACCACCATCTCGTCGATTCTCTTACGCTGCTCATTGCTTTGCGCCCCGAAGGCCATGGCATACCAGGAAAGACACATCTATCTCAAAGAGAGGGGTAAAGCAGACTTGTTGAGAAGGCGCACGTACGCTTTGACCGGCTGAACAGGTATCCACCTCATATCTTCCGGATCCGAGTTGGGGCACTCTCACCTAGGTTCAATTGGCGGCTGACCTATCGTTGGGGTCAATTTCTGCTCTTTGTAACATGTGTTGCTCTAACACAGTCATTCAACGCGCAGATCGCGTTCTCCAATAGCGGACGAACTGTCAGTTCTCAACGTCTCAACTGAAGTGTGGCGATCCCCATCCAGCAGCAGAAAACACATTGGTTGGACTCTAGTGCAGATTGCTGACAGTGGCGCATGTGGTTCTGAATGCTACATATGACCTGCTTTGCGCAGAGACCTGTCAGAACGGTAAACCACTGACCTTCTTGTGGCGAATCTAAAGAGGAAGAAGTTCTTTTCAGGCCGTCCTTCTTAGCATCGGTAACATGGTTTGCGCATCTTCAGGTTTCTCCAGGCTTTCCATCCCTCCGCAGCTCTACAGAGGATCGGCCCCTAGATTGGTGGAACGTGGGTCGCGCGGATGTTGCTTACTTGCATACCACCATGGTGATTCCGCACACCATCCTCGCTCAATTCGTTGCGCAAGCAGGTGATCTTACCCTATATCAAATACATAAGGTGCGACCGTTCGGATAGCATTCTACTATTGCCAGATCCACTAACATGACGGATGCGCAGTACATACAGAGTAAGCCTCCAACCGAGTTTTACTTTCATCTTCCTGAGACATCGTACCCAGTGAGCGTGATTACCTGCTACGTGAGTAGACTTAACTTCCCAGATTTCTGAAACCGCTCAACGAGTTATAGGTGCTTGAGGCCATCGCGACGCTTCCTGATGAGGTATGTCGTCAATTCCTGCCCCGAGTTAGAGTTGAGGAGTAATGTCTGAATAGATGAGATATGTGTGGCCATCGGACTGGAGCCTCATGAAGATGATATATTTCTTCAACAAATATTCCCCTTTTGTGGACATAGTGTTGTTGGTCCAAGGTGCGTCGAGTTTGCCGGCATTGCATGTTTTGGACTGAAGCCTGTGCAGTCGATATAACGTCTCATGACGCTGACGTCGGTTTTCACCATGACCAACCGTGGTCCAGTATTGACTTTTCACCGTAGGCATGCGCGCTGCAGTTCCAGCTCTTAACATGTGAGGGGATGCGCGTGATATTGACGCTTCTCGACTAAAATAGCTTTGCATAGACTGGTTGATCGTCGGCGTGCTGTGTTCCGAATGTGAGCCCGATACGCATGAGCCTTGTGTCAGCAGGGCTAAGTGATAAACATTGTGATATTGATGCAGTCATCCTGATCGTTCGAACATATGCTCTCTGGGGTGGCGACCGGCATATCCTCTATTTCAATATCTACGCCGCCGCTCTAATGACAGTGAGTAATATTCATTTCTCAATAGGTGCTATGTCCTCACATGGCCACACACCTACTAGCCTCATGCTTTTTATGTCGCATATGACATGCTCCGCATCAATCTCAAATCGTGTAAGGCTTGCCTGCATGAAGCGTATTCGCACATCTCACTTTAGGAACAGTCGGGGATGATGCACAGATGGTCCGGATCCTCGGGTGTATGCCTGCAATCAATGACTTCGGTGTCTGGCCAGCGTTCGTATACATGATTTGTGCAGAGCTGAGTCCGTAGCGTGCTTATGAGACGTCGACGGCGAAGCTGAAACCTGTTGCAGTGGTGGTCCTGTCGACACTGTTGAAGCGCTACTTGGATCATGCGTCGTTTGGTACGCTCAGTGCTTCCGTCGTGTGCGCTTGCTCATCGGCTTCTTTGACATAGCCGATGGTAGCTCCCGCTCGAGCATTCTCCTGACCACCTTGTACCGAGATGGTGAGCCAATGGTCTCGCGCTTCATGGATAAGGCATGCGCGGATCCTTGTATTCACCAAATTTCGCAGGAACCTGGTTTTGGGCAGTCGTCCTCGGTGACGCTTTCGTAGCTCATAGGCGATAGCCTGGCTGACAAGTCACTCGTGTCCTTATCAATCAGTTTTCTCCGTTGTTAACTTGCTCATGATGTTCCTAGCACCCGTGAGTAGCACCCCTTTCTATCTCAGAGTGATGGGAAGCTGACGGAGGGCCAAATAGAGAGAGCTCAGCTTCTTGCTGCAGGAGTGCGTTTTCTGGACAAGAACCCGCCACAGCGTGTCGATTCTCCGCTCATCGCTCTACATAGGTCGTTGCGAACTGTGCATAGTGCTTTATGCACTCGCGTGCTTCTCAATCTCAGGAAAGCCGCTGCGAGCACGTCGTATCTGGGAGTTGGCGAATTCACGGTGAACACTATGGCGTTCGAGTCGCTTCCTATGTTTGCACCCTTGGGCGAGGAGGAATTTGAGATGGAGATTGTTGAGTAGAATATGCATTGCGAGTGACGAGCGGCTTGTAAAGCGTCATAAAGGAGGTCTGGCGAGGAACAGGGCAAATGTTGTCGGTCGAGTGGACCAGTGCACCACTGCCCTTTGAGGCGCTTTTGTCGCCTGTTGTGGACGCTTCTCTTTCTCGTACTACGAGCATCATCGATAATCATCATTTCTGCCCATACAACGAATTAGATCATTCCTGATCATCCCATAAAACGATTAGGGAAGGATCGACTGGGTTCTGGATAGTCTCGACTTTACAAGTATCTGTCGTACGGCTCCCCAAGACGCGCTCAATTTGGTTTCTACATGGGGTCATTGCAATCAAGCACGTGCACCTGTGGCCGATCGAAGAAACCTATACATCATGCCAGTGATACTTCCTGCGAGTTGCCCCGTCGGTGGCATCGCACGGCATACGTTCGGTACTCTACTCCGATGGTCTCTGTGGCTACTGGCGTTCCACGGTATATTGATCCATTGCGCCAAGTCAAATCGGGCGTAAAGCACCGACGGCGTCCTTCAAAAGCTTCAGATCCTGGACTGTGCCTGGAACGCGGTGCGGTGCGAATTTAGATCCGCATATCTGCATGCTTCCCGTCTTCTCTCTGTGTCTGTGGCTGCACTCTACCATAGCTCCAGAGTGCTCTCTGTTAGGCCCCCTATCCAAACAGGCACCTGTTGAGAGCGCTCCTCATTCCTGACCTTCTAGATATCGTGCCGGGCCAATCGGTTGTCTAGACGTTCCATTCCTCTTATTACATGGCTTCCGATTTCGGAAGCAACTTAAGTTTCGTGTCTTCTCTGGACTCTATCCCCCCAACGAACATCTGCTGGCTCTCCATCTTTCGCACCACCCCGATACAACGAGGTGCCAGCGACATGTCTCGAATGTTCTCGCATGCCAATGCCAACCTCACTATGTCGGACGGTGTTGAACTCGCTTCGCTGATCGCTCAGGCAGGCAATTTATCTTTTTATCAGCTACATAAGGTGCGACTGCTACCTGAATCGAACCGCGCGTGTTTCGCTGACATGCTGAACTGCCAGCACATCCAGAGTAGGCCCGTTAGCATGATCTCCCTATCAGTTTGCTGAGACACCGTAAGCAGCTGGTGCTATTACATGTTGCGTAAGTAGAGGTGGTCAACGTGCTCCATAGGATGTGCTGAACTAGTTTCAGATACTCGAGATTGTAGCCACTCTCCCGGATGAGGTGCGTTGACCAGGATGTCCTGGGAGGTGGCGCAATACTTGATGAGTAACGTTTTGTTAGGTTATGTATATGTGGCCATCGGATTGGAGCCTTATGAAGGTGGTTTATCTGTTCAACAAATACTCCCCTATAATCGACATAGTCTTGCTGGTCCTACATCAGCAAAACGTCAGGGTCTTAGATCTGAACTTAGGGTCAAGACCACGGTCTTGGTCCCAAGTCCGTGGTCTTGGTCCCAAGTCCGTGGTCTTGGCCCCAAGTCCGTGGTCTTGGCCCCAAGTCCGTGGTCTTGGCCCCAAGTCCGTGGTCTTGGCCCCAAGTCCACGGTCTTGGCCCCAAGTCCACGGTCTTGGCTCCAAGTCCATAATCTTAGAGCCAAGTATAAGATCATAAGCTCAAGTCCGTGGTCTTAGCATTCAACAATTTAGAGGACTTGAGTTCAATGATATATTAGAAGGCAATTTCATGTGCATGATGGTCAGCATACTTATTTACATAGAAGGCAGTAAATGCATCTAAACTATCAGTATGTTTTAGCCTAGTGGGAATAGGATCTTTACCAGCAACACCAATAAGGTGTGCAGCCCGTAGAATGCAGTCAAGATGGACAACAGACACAGTCTGATGTCCAAACTCATCCACCTGAGGTTCCACTATCCACATCCCTGTCTCTTCACATGGATGATCAGAAGTAGGCAGAAACCAGGAGACAAGAGCACAAGAATACTCCACACCATCTATGTCCTTGAAAGAAAACAGAAGAAGAACACGAGC
>NW_006766888.1:58882-60627 GCF_000275845.1 Dichomitus squalens LYAD-421 SS1
CTCGTTCTGAGTCGCCTCCTCAGCCTGCCACTCAACGGGTGACTCGCGCGCGCAACAAGGTCGCCCACCCGGGGGCACGCGATCTGCGGGGTTGGGACCCTGACAACCCCAATCGCGTCCCCACCCCGCCGGCCGAAAAACGGGAGAAGTCCGCCGCTGCGAAAAAAAGGAGGAGCAAGAAAAGGTCCAGCGGGAGCGCAAACAGGCCGCCGCCGTCGTGAGAGCCGCACGGGAGCAAGATCGACTGCAGCGCGAAGAGGAGAGGGCGGTCGAGCAGCGTCGTAATCCCCCTCCCCCTCCCCTCCGGCTCCCTCAAGCCAGACTCCCGCCATCGAAGCCCTCCAGGGTCGCAAGAGAAACCTGTAAGTGACACTCACCTGTTCTAGAACCTCCCTACTGATTTCGCTCTCGCCAACGTCACCAGCCTTGCCGCCTCCTGACCGCCGATCCTCCGAGGCCAAGACTCCTAGGGTCAGCGGGTCAGCAATGCAACTGTTAGGAGACTATACAGACAGCGACGACGAAGATTGTCAGTGACTTACCTCACCCCGATGTCCTCTACAATATGGACTGACGTTCGCCAGCCGACGACGCGATCGCACCCGATGCGACTCCTCCGGCGGACATGGCGTCCGAAGATCCGTCCGGAGACGCGGAGTCTTCTGGCGACTCGGATTTCGAACCGAAGGACACAGATGGCGAGGGAGAGGAGGAGGTCGACGGGGCCATGGACGTGGATGAGGATGAGGACGAGCAACCGCGCAAACGTGGTGCGCGCAAACCACTTCGGCGTGGCGATGTGACAGCCGCGCGCGCCCACAAAGAAGCCTCGTCGGGCGGTACCAGGGCAGCTGCGGGCCACAAGCGGAAGGGACCTCCCGTCATGGCGGAGAGTCCCGAGGTCGACTCGTGCGTTTTCTCATCCCTTGCTTGCCACCTCACAGCTTGCTGACCCCATTCGCCTCCGTCTCATTCCTGCTCGTGCCCCTCTACTCACCCTCGGTCCCCAACATCTCTCCCCGATGACGCCCCTCACGGTACCCCGACATCGCGACATTGCGACCACTCGCACCGCGCGACGTCTCGCACCGCCCACTCCTTCGCTATTGGGCATACTCACCTGGTATGTATATCTATTCTTGTTCCCTCGCGACCACATCTGCATCGCCAACATCTACTCCGGCGTCGCTCCCATCGCTGCGAGGTTCGACCCGTTGGACATGCTGTTCATCGGGCTAACGGGCGCCATCCTCGTCACGGCAAGCGCAGCCATGTTGAACCCGCCAGCCGCAGAGAGATCCGCAAGGCTCAGGGTGGCCATGCCCATCGCCCCGAACCGAGCCATGCATGCTGCCGTCGTCACTGGACCGGCTGGACGTGTTCGATGGAGCGGGCCCGGGGCTGGGTGCACCACTGGCGGCCCAGCCCACCCGAACGTGTTGCGGTGACCTGTCGCTTTCAAGCTCGCACCATCTCCTTCATATGTTGGTAGTCATTGCTGTCCATACTCACAACTCGGATGCTCCCTGACAGACCTCCATCTGTGTACCGTCGGTCCACATCTTCCCATACGCTGCTCCCTCTGCGCCGCCGGACGTGTCACATCGGCCCGACGTGTCGCCCCGCGATTGGGCATATATTATTCTCATCTGTAAGTCAAATGTTAGCCTCACACTCTACTTGGGGACCCCCCTGTGGGTCACCCGCTAACACTCGTCGCTATCCGTGCTCATCATACTCGCTCA
>NW_006766888.1:61937-80078 GCF_000275845.1 Dichomitus squalens LYAD-421 SS1
TTCCGATCGGAGCGCTCATTATGGCGGCTCTTGCGGTACGTTTGATTACATGTCATTGATGTTATATTCACTTGTGGTTCATCTAGGTTGAGTTTGCTCTCCATGCCTGGCTCACAGGTGACCTCCGCACTGCGCGTGGTGCAGAGGGTCAGTTTTCGGCTGAGAACTGGGGCGATAAGGTCATCAAGCAGAATGGTGTTCTGTTCCAGGAGAACAAAGTGGAGTCTTTGTTCAAGCGTGCTTCTACTTTGGACGATGAGCGCATTTTCCGCATCATAGACCATTGTCGTTCTCTGTGCTCTGACCGTCGGCAGGTGGTCAAGGCACAGCCTAGAGATGGTGTCCAGGAGGACACTGCTCCAGACTATGCTGAATCAGACTAGGTTTGCATGTTCTTAATGCAAACTAGACACATGCTGATGTGCCTTCTTATAGTGCACAGTTCTATACCCACAAGTTGTCATGTAAGTTATAGGTCTTTACTAGTATTGCTCTATGACTCATGCAGGTTTAGTGATTTCTACTCTTAGTCCCTACTATTATCATGTAGCCTATGGGCATGTCTCTCACTAATCTTATGCCCTGGCACAGTCTCTCTTTCTACTCATTTTTAAGTCTCCTTGTCTATACTATGGCGGATACCTATATACACTTGCCTAATATAATGGACTGTAATCTTTTGCCTATCAATAGTGGTCCAATAAACCATCAGTATGGTGACCTATATGATATGCTGTGTGAATGTATTGTGAATGTCACCTTGCTGGTCTTAAGCTGGTCTTGAGCTGGTCTTAGGCTGGTCTTGCACTGGTCTTGAGATGGTCTTAGGGTGGTCTTGGAGTGGTCTTGAAATGATCTTGAAGTGGTCTTAGAATGGTCTTGATGGTCTTGACCAAGACCAATGGTCTTGGCCAAGACCACCCACCCGGCTTGGCCAAGACCAATGGTCTTGGCGAACACCATTGGTCTTGGAGTACTTGGTGGTCTTGGTGGTCTTATGGTACTTGGCCAAGTACCTCAAGACCAGATCTAAGACCATGACGTTTTGCTGATGTAGGTGCGTTGCATATGCCTCACGTTGAATCCATTTGGCTGAAAGCTGCTCAGTGGATATAGTGTCCCGTGATGCCAGTGTTGGTTCCTTAGGTTCGTTGTATTGCTGTCCACTGATCACAGAAATGTCAGGCATGCGCATTGCGGTTTCAACTACTGACATGTAAGTGAATGCATATGACTAGGACGTTCATACGTTGACATAGCCAGATAGACTGGTTCATCATTGGCACACTGTGCTCGGAATGTGAGTGTTGGAGACGGAGTCCCATGTGGAGAGCTAATGAAAGCTATGGTAGTCATTCTCATCGCTCGAACATACGCCCTCTGGCATTGCGAGAGGGCTATTATTTACTTTGTTCTCTTCGGGGTCAGCATCATGATTGTGAGTGCATCCGTCTCTTGTCCTAGTGTGGTGCCTTCACAATTGAACTTGTCATATTTACAGCCACATTCCTTCTATGTTGCGTACGATATGCTCCGTTCCAACTTGGAATCATGTATGTCTACCCTACCTCTGCCGGTTTCGAGCCTGACACAGAATTACAGTTTCCGTCAAGGGACCAATTGTTCACGTGTTCGGCTGTATGGTTGCTATTGACGATCTTGGTTGCTGGCCGGCGTTCGTGTACTTGATGTGTGGAGAACTTAGTATGTCTGGACTGCATGATGCGACTCGGGTGGTAAAGCTGATAGATCGGCCGCTGCAGTGGTCATCTTGCTGACATTGCTCAAACGCTATGTAGACCCTGTGACATTCGGTATGCCACGGTGTCCTGCTCATTCGCTTGTCCTCAATATATCCTTTGATTCAGCTGACACCAGATCATATTCGAGCATTCTACTCTATACGATCTACCGAGACGGTAAGTCTCTATTTTGACTTGAGCAGTGGCGACATGCTCATTGCGTCTTTGCGACAGGAACCTGGTTTTGGGCAATCGTTCTGGGTAGGCATTCATAGCTCAGTGCTTCAGTATGCTGCTGACACGTCTGATATCGTGGCTTAGTGTTCTCTATCGCTAATTTGCTCGTAATGTTCCTCGCCCCAGTCAGTGCATCTACTAGCGAACAGCAGTAAGCAATCGCTGACGTCTCACTGATACCCTCCCATGTAGAGGGAGCTCAACTTCTCCATGCAGCAGTAAGTCCACTTGGTCTAGCGGCTACTCATACCCACTCTTTGCTCATATTCCTATCTAGGTTCCTGCGAACTGCGCACAGTGCACTGTGCACTCGCGTGCTACTCAACCTGAAAAAAGCGGCGGCCGCCGCAGAGGATTCTCGAGCTGGCGAGTTCACAGTTGCGACGACCCTAGCCTTAGAAACACTTCCTATGTTCGCCCCACATGGGGGAGAGGATTTCGATGGGGACAATAACTAGCGAACTCGACGGAGCATTGGCACCACCATGCGTGTTATCTGCAATACAGTTCAGCTATGTGGAGGGATATGTGGCTAGTTCCCATCCAGGCACCCTTGACTCTATCCTATTCCGGCGATATCGCCTTAACTCCTTGATCCGAGGTAAGCCTCTCTCTCAGCATGGCGTACATGCTTCCATGCAGCCTGTCAACAAGTATCATACCGAATTCCTGGGCCGCTTGTTTATCCCGCAGTGTGCTGTCCGAGTCTGTCAACCACATAGTCTCCATACGATCTCCAGGTAATCGAGCCTCGTCATCAACGCACACCCAAAAATATGCATTTTCGGCTGCTCAGTTAAGCAAATAGCTATGCCAGGGGACTAGTACTGCTGCAGGTACGATCCAAGCCCGAATGTTCGAACCTTCACCATTCCTTCAAGCAGTATGTATGACCCAGGCACCCTCGGTATTGGGCTGCTTTCCATCCAAATACGTGACAGTGACACAGATGGGGAGCTTATCGGAACCAGTGAGTGAATTTCAGACTAAAGGAGTACTAGTGATGCAAGTGCAGAGTAGACTGTAGTCATCTGGCAGGGCACTTCGCAACAGTAATATTGAACACATTCGGCACAGGAGGGCTACAATTTTGACACATCACCACAGAGGTCGACTTAGAATATTTTATCCACTTAGAGACACGCCGAAGGCTTTCGATTACTTGAGGTAGAAGGTGAATCATGGGCAAGGGAAGGTGACATCAGCGAGTCGCCGTTACAGAGGCGGCGTCTAAACCGGCGGTCGGGAACATCACGTGGAAAGCGGAGTAAGGGAGTGAGTTGCGGCGGTAAGTAAAGTGCGCCTCGACGTGTCCGACCCCTTCCCCTTGCTGGGTTCCCTGGATGGCATATTGTCTCAACGAGGCTCTTATTGAAGGCCTACTACATATACCTCGATAGACTCATCTGTCTCCGCTATTGGGCACGTCCTTCTGCTCCAGGTTCATTCGAGGTTCGGGACAACAAATGGTGAGCACGGGCCTAACACGGTCGCTGTGAATGTCAATGGCGGCGGCGCAGCGCTGGGAGCTACGCGGAGAATAAGTGTTAATCTGAGGCACGTCACATACTAATCATGGTACGAAAGACTCCGCGCCGATAATTGGAGGTTGCAAGCTTGGCGCCGGTCACGGCATCGGTGTGCTGCGGTAAGTGTTCAGCGGACTAGACTCTCATATTGCTGACCAGAGCCTACGTAGAAACTTCTGCCTCGTGGGCTGCTCCATAGGATACTTAAATTTGCCATAGAGTTCAGCCTCACAACCTTGTTCTTTTCTCCCTCTCACAACCTTGAATGCCTCTCGATTTATCCAAGCTGTGCCAAGATACTCTCTTCGGAGACGGCTGCTCTGTGCCTAACTGCCCACGCGCGCAGTATCATGCCGCTAGATTTTGCGACTTATGCGGTGCTATATGCTTTACGCCATCTATGTATGCTGCCCACGTCGGCGGACAAGGTCACCGCAGAAAGGTCGCATCGGCAGCCAGTGGTGTACCGGATTCATGGATGCATTGCGCTGTGTGCGACATCCAGGTTCAAGGCCCCACCACCTGGGCGGGGCACATCCTCGGCGGACCGCACTCTCGGAAATCTGCTGCGAACGGTCTAGCGCCTGATGAGGTTCGTCCGTCGCCACCTCCCCCCACACACTTCAAAGAGTGCAGGCTCTGTAGAGAAGCCGTCCCCAGCAACCGATGGGGTTGGCATCTCGCTCTGGCTGCACACAAGCGTCGCCAGGAGCACGCACTGCTACGTTCCACTTTTGAACGTTCAGAGCAGGACAGGCAGGGTGTCTCTGTCTCCCATGCAGATGGAGGGCTGGATTTTGGGGTCATATCCCTGGCAGATGCGAGCCGTGGGGTGCAAGTCGACCTGTCCGTGACTGTCGCTGCATCGCGGTCTAGCATCTCTGGTTTGCGATTGGAGGCGGTGTCTCTCTCGGGACAACCCGCAACGATGTACGTCGCTACATATTTATTCTTACGCAAAATGTGACGGAGCTCCTTCAGGTTCTCGGCTTCCACGAATACTACGACCGTCACCCCTCGTCGGACTTTGCGTATCCCAATCCGCCTCCGATATGAACACAGGGGTTTGTTGCAAGGTCGGCTAGAAATCACCTTCCAGGGCGCGAATGGGCGCTCTGTCTTGATATGCCGCACTCTGCGTGCCGTCGTAGGGGAGGCCACCGAACGGCAATCACTCAAGCCCGTTGCCCCCTATGTCCGTCGCCGACGTGCACCGTGGCACCACGGTCGACCTACGGTTTCCGGCGACCGTCCACCTGCACTTGTGGCCACGGCTTGGGTCAAGAAGCTCACGCGAGCGAATATTCCCGACGATCTCGCCAACATGATCAAGACTCGACCCGCCGAAGCGGTGATCGGCTACGTTATTCAGCGTTACATGCAAGCGTCTGCGACGTGGTCCAAAGCCAATCACACATCTGGTTTCCAGGCCCTGCTGTGGATAGAAGAGGCACGCGCCGTGTAAGTGAAATTCTGTCACCACTGTAATGTTGTCTGAGTTGTCCCGCCTTCGTTTCTCAGTGAAGATCTGCACCTGTACGATTTGACCGACGTGCAATTCATCAAGGAAGGAAGTTTGTACACGTATGTTGTTCGCACTGGTGTCGCATGACATGATCTCTAATTGTTAGTCAGGGTTCGTGTCGACGGTCTCTCCGAAAAGCGACCCAGTGTTGTCGTCGGTAAGAACGTCTACCAACACTCTACAGGCCACTTCTCATGACTTTCATGTAGGCGACACCATCCTTGTACAAGAAGCGAACACCGAGGCTGATCGCACGCACGAGGGATTCGTGCATACCGTTCGACAGAATGACATTCGTGTCAGCTTCCACAGGTCATTTAATCATATGGGCAAGCGATACAACGTATTCTTCCAACTTAATCGTACACCAGTCCGGCGACAGCATCAAGCTTTGTGTGTCGCGACTCCGGCTAACCAGCGGCTGCTCTTCCCCGACGCAACTCAAGCTGGCCTTTCTCGCCCGCTGACTGTCACGGAATCCCCTCTCGCGCTCTTTAACAACCTCATAACCAACAATCCTGCCCAGCTGCAAGCTGTCAAGTCGATTGTCAAGTTGCGACCGGGAATGGCGCCTTTCGTAATTTTCGGCCCGTGAGTGATGCTCTTGCCTAATAACCGTCAATTTGCTGACGATATTGTCTCCTCAGCCCAGGAACTGGGAAGACGGTCACTGTGGTAGAAGCGATACGCCAGATCTTGCATCTCCAGCCTCGTGCAAGGATCCTCGCATGTGCTCCCAGCAATAGTGCGGCCGATATACTCGCAGAGCGACTCACCGTCTTCTCCCCCGCTGAGATGACCCGATGCAATGCCGCCTCGCGTGACCCCGCGTCTGTCCCGGCAGCCCTCCTACCCTATACGCACTATGCTGGCGATCACTACGCTGTCCCCTCGCGTCAGCAGCTGATGGACTACAGGCTCACGATATCGACCTGTGGCAACGCTTCCTTCGCGCACAACGTAGGCATTCCTCAAGGACACTACACCCACATCATCGTCGACGAGGCTGGTCAAGCTTCTGAGCCCGAGGTCCTCACCGCAATCAAGGCCATGGCCGGTAAGAATACCATTGTCATACTTGCAGGAGATCCCAAGCAGCTCGGGCCTGTCATACGATCGAGCATCGCACGCGAGCTAGGTTTAGCAAAGAGTTATCTGGAACGTCTCATTGAGATGCCGCTCTACAATGGTCCGAACAGCCGTGGGACGTCGTACGTGCTCGCATTATAGCTTGGTTCTGTGATTCTGACCTATGTCCAGGTATACGAAACTCGTTAAGAACTACAGGTCGCATGGCGCGATTCTGCGCTACCCCAATGAGCAATTTTACGACGGTGAACTGGAGGTCTGTGGCCCGCCCGCGAAGATCAACCAGTTCCTCGGGTCGCCTCAGCTTGTCTCTCCTCAATTCCCAGTCGTCTTCCATGCCATTTCTGGGACGAACGAGCGCGAGGCGTCATCGCCATCTTACTTCAATATCGATGAGGCCTCGCAGGTAAAGGCTTACATCCAGGCGATACTTGGTGACACACGATACCCTGTCCGTGAGTAGTATTATCTCCCTAACACTGTGTCTGGAGATGGCTTATCACGGTTTGTCTACTCTTCAACAGGGCCTGTTGACATTGCTGTGGTGACTCAGTACCATGCCCAAGTACTAAAGATCCGCAAGCTTTTGCGTGAATCTGGCATTCAGGGTGTCATGGTGACGAGTGTGGAGAACATACAGGGCCAGGTACGTCTTGCTGATCGTTGCTACGACTGGCTGTTTGTGTTGAAGCGCCGCTAGGAACGCCCAGTCATCCTGATGTCCACAGTCAGGAGTAGCACCGAGCTGCTTACATATGACGCCAAGTTCACGCTCGGGTTCGTGTCAAACCCGCGCCGATTCAACGGTATGCGACCTCAGTGCTTTTATGCTGACCGTAGACTTACGAATCCTCTGTTCTATAGTGGCTGTCACCCGTGCACAGGCGTTGCTCATCGTCGTCGGTGACCCGACAGTGCTCTCCATCGATCCGCTCTGGCGCGGTTTCATGAACTATATCCACTTGCACCGCGGATGGCGTGGAGCACCTCCTACTTGGGATGTGAACGCGCCTGTGAAGACGGAAGGCGATTACGCAGAGGACATCAGGGAGGCCGCGGCCTTCGAGATGAACGCGTTTATGGAACGTCTGCAGGAAGGCGAAGATCTAGAAGCTGAGGCAAATGTGGATCGGGAGTTCATGGAGACGGACTGAACCTTAAAATGCGAGGCTTACATTTCTTGGTAAATCTGTGGGCGTCATGCTGGCTGTAAGTACTTGAGCTGCATCTCCCATACAATACGTTAGAAGTACTGTGTATCTTCGGTGATTTGTGATATCCTGTATAGATATGATACTGGCCTCGACCGGGAACAAATGAACGTATATCTCTCAGCCTTGATGTGCAACACGTTGGTAGTTTCGTTCGCCAAGTCGAATAGCCATGGTGGTCGCGCCCCGGGGTTGTCGGGCGACCGGATGGTCATGTCGTAGGACCATTTAGAGACTGCCAAGAGTCGTTGTGTGACAAAGGATTATCTATATCGGACAAGTGGCCAGCGTATCCGCGAAACAGGGTGTTGCTACATGTGTTTCAGGCTATGACTCCGATTGATTCGGAACATGGAAGCCTATGTTCACAGCTACTCTAAACGTGCCAAATTGCTTTCCTCCACCTGTTCGCCATCCTCTTCATAGAACGCAATTTGCCCTCCGAAGGCTGTCATAAAGTCATTGATGTCTCTTGACACACTAGGCTGAACCGCGAGATCGGAGATAGAGGACATTGACAGTGAAGGATCTCCAAGTCTCTTTTGGACTTTCTGCAGGTCGATGAGAAACCTTGCTGTGAGGACTGAGGTCAGACTACATAGAATCCCTCAGCGCACATTCTCCAATTATATGACATAAACTCGTACGGTTCCTCTAATTGAACTATGATGCTTGTTGTATCATAGAACCCATGCTCGGCGACCTTCCAGATTTGAGAAGAAGGTTATGAGAGACAATATCATGATCTGCCGCTGTTAGCATACCGAGGTGAGAGTGAATGCAACGTGAAGGACGCTGAGCGTGAGCAGCGTCCTACGAATGGAGCGTTAGTCCCGTTGGGTGACTATGCATTGTGCGTCGAGCTCACAAGAAATAAATTGTGCCTATGGTGTTGAAGATACGGAGTATCTGAGTGTCAAGAATCGAAACGTAGTGGAGTATCAATACGCACCATCACGGAGAAGACATCCTGCGAATGTTCTGGTCTTGCGATGCATATGTGTCCGGGATATTCTAACCGTTTCACGTGTTTTATACCAAGTGACGCACAGGACGAATAGGTCTGCTCCGATCAGGGAAAGGCGTGACACCAAAACCACTGTACATTGCGAGCACGATAACAGATACATCGGTAACCTGAGTAACGAAGCCAAATGCTTACCTACGTCTTCGTCTCGCGGAGTCAGAAGGACTAATAAAAGCTGAAGTTGGACGCTCGCTCACTTTATGTTGGTACTCTTTGATAGGCTATTGACCACTTCAAAGCCAAGTACTGGATCATTCTTCCAGGACACGAAATGTAGATTTTACTGGGGAAAGGAGTTGAATGTAGAGACTACAACGAGGTATGTAAACCTCTGGGATATCGGGCCAGGGAGGTATCAAACCTCCCAAGCCCCTTGCACGTGCTGATACCAACATCTTCCCAGTCCTGTCCCGCCCTTGCCCGCCGCGTCACCCTTTGCTCGCCGCGTCACCCGCGGTGCCGCCCCCTTGAATGAGTACAAGGATCCCTATCTTTGGGAATCTGCCGTCTAGTACGCACAATCATGTTGATGATGAGCGGAACGGAAGAAAGTGCGAACACGGCTATTGATATCACAAGCCTGTATCGCGTTGCACACAGTGCATATGTTCTGAGTGCCGAAAATGCTGTATGAAAAAGCTATTGCGTTCACAGCTTATCAGAACGAGACAGAGCGGCTCACATACCAGCCCACGAAAGGTACTGCAAAGGACCCAGGACAAGGAAAGCAGTGGAGTCGGACACAGCTCTGAGATCGTGTCAGTATATCTGCCCGGCGATGTATGCTGAATTGGATGACTATACCCCTGCTCAAATATTGAGTATCATTAGGCAGACTTTTCTTGGTGCGACGTACCTGAAAGGACGAAGGAAGAGGAACAAGGCCTAGGATCTGTACCATCATAGTGAGGTATCGGTTGAGTGCAAACAAAATCGAGGCTCCATTGAAGCGGCGAGGCATCCAAAATAGCACCACTTCACTGTGCAATGTGATCAGGTAGTCATATGCGAATAGGACTAGGAACGACCATTGTATACTCTAGTGAGATGCATGGCGTTCGGAGAGTTTCATGGATAGCGTACCCAAAGCAGAAACTCCGATGTAGTTGACGAGCGTTTGTGCGCTGGAATTTGGGTCAAGACTGAGAACGCCGGATATGGGGGGAGACAGACCTCGCCGCAGTTATAGCGGCCTGAACTTCTGCAGAATCAGGATCCATGTTACGTTACTGTGATGGTGCGTTTGTAATGAAAGGGAGATGTAGAACTGCTCAGATGACTGGTTCAGCTAGGACGCTCGAGTAAACTCTACCATGCACGAAGGAGCATCATCGCTCGGGGCTCTGTGGGGGCTATATATGGTATGTCCAGGCAGCCGGATACATCGGAAGTGTACGCAGTGTACTCACACTGCGTTAGCGCAACAGATACACGTCGCTGTGCCCCTTGAACTGCGATCTGCATGGGATTCTCACCCTTAAAGCACGAGTACCAATACAGATCCCTTACTCTACCCCCAAAGCAGCGAGCGGAAGACAACGCTCTTGACGGCTTCGTTTCAGCATCGCCAAGAGCGCTCTCAGGCCCAGCTTCTATCTTATGGAATCAAACTTTGTCAAATCAGTACCGTTCCTGCATCAACTGTATGACAGAAGGTGTACTTACTGGTTGAATGCACAGACACTTGCGGCGCTGATCGCAGGTTCTGATCCAAGAATTCGCCATAGCTTGACGACAGCGAGTGATCCGCCTCACAGAGGAGACGTACACGGATAATGGGGCGCGTTCCCTGGTGTCTTCTTGATGCTTTCCAGGCTGTAGCATATTTGTATGAGCCTTGACGTAAACTCTACTGATAGAGGCTATATGATGAGGTCGAGCCTGGAGAGGTATCTCCGACTAGGAAGCACCACTGTGGATGACCGCAGCAACACATGTATAGTTCGGCACAAGGGCCAAGGCCGCATATTGCTCTCCAACATGCCGTTATTCTCTCTCTCTCCATCAAGTCAGCAGCGCACCAAAGCGTACTGCCCCTTCTGGGCCGGAATTCGGAAGGTGCCCTAGAATTTGAGTCCATCATCCCTCAATGGCTGTCCATCGGCGAAGCAGGGAGTAATTACCGGTGGGCTATATGCTGTGTTGAAACTGCACGCAATAATTCACCTAGAACGTTGGGCTTCGCGGGATACCATAACCTCGGGAAGTCGACTGGCGGAAAGGGGTCAGTAGGATATGCCGACGCAACCAAGCGGTATTGGAGCCTGAAGAGCAAACAACAGTGAGTGCCAAGCTGTACATGTTGAGAAATTTTTTGTACTGCGTGTGCGAAGTTGACGTGCCATCGCCTCGAGGCGGCCGTGGTAAAACATTTGAAATTGAACACTTGGAATCGCAACCGCACTCAGCGGGATCCCAACGGGAAGAACCTTGATGTCAGCCCAATGGGACACGGCAGGCTTTTGGAGGTTGACTCATCAGACAAGGGATGCAGCGATAGCGATAGAAGGTTCTTCAGACAAGTTCTGTGCACCTAGACTCTAAGAGAAGCTGAACTCGGCGACCTCGTCCATCACGTACTTACGGCGCCATGTGAGGGATTTAGCCGCGCGCGTCTAGACGCTCGCATTTGTTTCATGCCTCTCAGTAGATTCTATCTTGAATACGGCTGGCGCTGAAATGACAAATGAAACTGTCTACTGGAATGTACCAATTTGAATCTACTAGCTTCGTCCGACTCGCACCCTCCGCGACGGGAACTGCGTGTCGCAAGGCCTTGCCTTCGCCAAACATCCGAATGCCCGATCTCGAGGGCGTCACCTGCATATGTGCTCAATGCACCACTCGACTGCTCTGTACGCACCGACACTTGCCCTTCCTCCATCTCTGTAAGAGGTACTTCCCAACGTCCCCGCAAGCATAGAGCGCCCGACGCCTTAGGGAGCGACGCCGAGGAGGCCACTTCCACACCACGAGCAGGAGGGCGCTTAACAGGAATGGCATCACTGATAAATATTGTATGCGCGAGACGCTGCCAGATGGTGATGAGTCGGATGATGTTTCCCGGCAGGCGGAAGGGCAGCACACGACACCGCATTCTGCGCAGGCACTGTACAGGGGGATACGAGTCGTAGATCGGGTGTGCGGGCGCAGGCTGGGTGAGGAGTGGCATGTCCAAAGCACTGTACTGACCACTACATTCTCCGCCATAGCGAATGCGCGCGGTCGGAGCGGGGGTAGCCTTGGCTGAAACGGCAGAGCCAGTGGCGGCGATGGAGGCGCAGCGAGCACGAACCTGGGTCAATGACATTGTAGGGGAAACGAGCATTATGTGCCCTCCGGCTGGGCTCCGGAAATGCCAAGGCTGTTGCCTCCACGATCATAAGCATCGGCGTGCGGGCTGGAGGACGACCATTCGCAACACTGCCATCGCGGTCTCTCCGGCGCACTAGGGATTCAATTAGCCCACAAAACTGACAAATCGATGAGAACGTACTGATCGCTGCGATCCATGAGCCTCCACCATCGCCTTTCGGGTCCTGTCTCGCATCCCACGCATCCTCCACGTCCTTGCCCCTTCCTGGACCACATTCCTCCCTCCTCTCCTGCTTTCTCTTGCACACGTCCCAACGTCCCAGGTGTTGATCCATCGCTCTTATATGTGCTAGCCGGTCGCGCGCGACCCCCATACGAGATCCACGGCAGATAGCATCAGCGTGTGGGTGCTCGAACGTTCGGAGACCGGGGTTTGCGAACGCGGATGGGACGCCGGATGGGGAAGGACTTCGATGCACCCGGTCACTTCGTCTATGCGTGAGGTAGAGAGCATAGGCTCGCGTTCCTATCAGAGATAGAGCGGGCCTGAGTCAACCGCGACAGGAGCAGACGACCTGAATCGTTTGTCAGGTAGGGGAGACGTACCTCGATGGCGGGAGTCTTGAAGTACTGTACTAGGCCGTTGTCCTCAATCAACGAACGCGTCGTCATCATCAGAGTCGCAAACTGGTAAGCACGTTCGCGAGGTTAGGCAGGTCCCGGGCCGTGGTGTAGAGGTCGAGGTTGAGGTCTGCAGAGATAGCGTGAGCAACCGCGACTGACGGTGCATGATCACTATGCTTAAGCAGACTCCAGATAAAGAGGTATGTGTGTAAAACGGACGAAGGTCGCAGTATACAGTACGCAGAACGACGCGTAGGTGTGCACTCACCAAAATCGCCATATCGCTGCATGGCTCGATCTTCGCGTCAACGGGACGTTGATATGGGTCCCCCGAAGTGCAGGATGGCGCACAGAGAGAGCATCAGGAGCAGACATACTGCTGCATCGGTCACATGGTGTGCGTCACAGAGATGGACAGTCGCGAGCTGGCCTACCGAGCTCCTTGCTCATTGAGAGCTGTATGAGGGATCTGCGCGAACACATACCCAAAATCCATCTTCGTTGAGCCGCTTGACCTGGAGATCTTCCATGTAGCATAGCATGCCGCAGGGGGGTTCAATCCCACAAAAACCGTTGCCTGAGGCCTCTAGCGTATGAGAGGGGATTTTGGGGTGGCACAAGGGCCGATTACGACAGAGGAGTAGAAAGCACGTTGGAGAGCTTTCTGGATATCGTCAACAGCCAAGGGAGAATCAACCGGGAGATGAGCAGCGATGGCACTGGCGGCACGAAGTCCACGTCGCTCAGGCGTGTCACGCGCGCACGTGAGGAGTGACGAATCTGTTCCGCCGGTTGCGATGCCAGGACACATCCGAGTCCGAGGAGTCCAATCCTTCCGATTCCTTCAGCAAGTACGGGCAACACTGGCTTGTGTACTTATCTGAAGCGCTGGTCTACTGTGATCTCAGTGAGGCTCCGCCCCATCCTCCTCAAGCGTCGCCCGAATCACCCCAAGGGCACAGGACTTCAACTTGAAGCGTCCGGCGGTAATCCTTCGTTCTCCACTCTCAGGCCCAGTCAGCACTGCTACACTGCATACGCATCAGATCCAGATGTCTTGACAGTCTCTGAGCAGATGAACACTCACGCCGTTCGATTCTCTGCGCAACCGTGACTGCCCAGCTGACTTGACAGCGTTGCTTCACAGCAGTACGGTTCCCCTTCAGCTCTACTCATCTGACCAGTTCAGCGGCGACAGTCTTACCTGTCCGTGTCGTCCAAGTCGTGTGCGAGGTATGCATGCCCTCCCTTGAACACATCTTCGATATGGGATTAGGGCAGCTCATGCTAACTCGCGCCATCAAAACCTGGAGTGACTGTTGATATTTGGGCGAAGCTTCCGTCATGTGAATCGCCCCACTTGATGAATCCGTGGATACCGCGACTTCATCACGCCTGCGTGGGGACTGGGGTCGGGTGGAGCGGCGCGCGGGGGAGGAGGCGGATGAGCAGCGGGAGGAGAGGAAAGAATGCGTGTCGCGCGAGCCAGAGGTTATCGTGCCACTGTGGGATGGATGGTTAGTGTGGGCAAGGGTGTGGTATGACGGGAGACGCATGTGAGAGTCGATCCGCTCGGAGTGTGTGAGGCGGGGAGCGAGAGCGACGTTCCTCGTTCCTACCCTAAAATGCGCGGGCGTAATATTACATGACACGCATGGAGGCGACGACACCCCGCAGCCAGACCATTCTTGAGGCACACCAAAGATCCGTGGACGTCCTCGGTAAGGGTTAGAAACAAATCTGCGTGGGCGCAGCCTTGCTCCCTTCGTGGCTTGACGGCGTCCCCGCACAGCCCGCCAGGGAGCAAGATGCCCCGAGCAGTGTCCACGCATGACGCAGCGCGCACGTTGAAGCGACAAATGCGAGACTCACCATGATTACATTCATGCCGTCGTGCGGTCTACGAATAGGCGTCGTGGCGAGCCAATAGCCCTCGAGGATAAACGCACCGACGATGGCGCCTACGGCATACGTCCGCCACCTCTCGTGGCCGCTCCCGCTTATCGTCATAAGTCCTGCAACGGCGCACTCCATGATGTATCCGAGGGCCATGCGGGGCGCGGCGAAGATGGCGTACTCATCGAAGGTGGTGCAGTGCTCGCAGTCCTGTATGACCGATTGGCCGAATCTGCGACAGGAACAGCCATGTTAACGCGCGTTCAGCGAAGGAATGGGCGGAGAGCGACCTAACGTAGTGAGTACGCGTATCGAAAGACGAGAGACGCGTTAGAAGCGAGCCCAGCGGACAAGGGAGGGTCGCGTCTTGGGGTAGACCGGCGCGTTGCAGGAGGACGGCACGGATAGTCTCCGAAGGGGCAGTCAAGGGTATTTTGAGGCGTTGAAAGATGTTCGGTGGCCATCTTACGAGAACGGTGTAGAGTATAAACAGCGAGTGCAGGATGAGGACCGCTGAAAGAGCATTGTCCAGCGAGAGACGGGTAGACTGGGGCTGCCGACGGAACACGAGGAAGGTCGGGGTGAGTATGCAGGCAGCAAGGACTAGGAAGGCATCCACCGACACACTAGTACCGCTCAGAATTGGCTGGATCTCGGAGCCGCCCGTATCTCGTACCTCCGGATTTTGAGTCACGTTCCCCAAGACGCCGTGCATCCGTTACTGGTGCGTCACGCTGACCATCGCCAACCGCCGCAACGCGTGTGCTTGCATTGGGAGTATATCTCTTCCAGAAGCCGTCGGTCTCCTCGAGCCTAGCTATATATAAAATTGCTGCAAGGCGCTATATCAAGTCAGTAGCCTAAGGCGGACTACCGCTGGAGTTTCATGATATAATTCATTTATGCCTCCCATCTCGGCGACTCTAGCGCACAACGGGGACGTGGCACAAGTCGCGCGTACTCCACAATTTCAGAGAGGCTTACTCATAAACGTCGTCGCGGATATCGGACTCTCAGAATGCAATTGAGAGCACCCTCAGGTGTATGACAATGGTGTTGAAAAATGACAACCCGCTTCGCGAAATGTGCGCGCTGAGACATCGCGCAAGGCTCACAGAGTTGTCCGGCTAGTGAACGCAAATCTTGGGTGCTCTCGCGAAGCTGCTGTTATGGAGCAAGCTCCTTCTATTGGACAAGGAGGTGCGCGCGACGACCGCGAGTGCGATTGCGCGCGTCCTGTTGGTCATGAGACATGACGAAGTTGTAACGAATGCACGGCGTCTTGGGGGACGTAACTCAAAATCCGGAGGTACGAGATACGGGCGGCTCCGAGATCCAGCCAATTCTGAGCGGTACTACTAATGAGTGGCATGACCGCCAGAGCCAGCGACAGGACGGGTGCCCGTGTTCGCAAGGGGTGGTAGTGTGACGTTCTCGTTACTGGAGACAGGCTGGACCGCGTTGGTCACGGGCGCTTGAATTACCTTTTGCAGACGTCAGTTCCGCGCTTCTCTGTCTCGTGCCACCACCATCTCGTCAATTCTCCTTCACTGCTCATTGCTTCGAACAACGAGGGACATGACTTACTATAACACAAGTACTTCGCTCAAGACAGCGGTGAGATGTCACATCAAAAGGACATACGCTTTGACCAGGTGAACAGGTATCCACTGCATATCTTCCCGACCCGAGATGGGGCAATCTCACCTCGGTTCCATTGGCGGCCGACACCATCTTTGGGGTCGGTTTCCATTTGCGATAACATGTGACTCTTTGACATAGTCATGCAGCTGTCTCGGTGAGCACACCGCGTTCTCCGATAGTCGACGACCTGTCAGTTTTCAACTTCTCAACTGAAGTGTGGCGATTTCCGTCCAGCAGCAGAAAACACATTGGTTAGAATATAGTGCCGATCGCTGACAGTGTCACATGTGGCTATGCATGCTACATATGCCCTGCTTTGCGCAGAGACCTCTCAGAAACGATGAACTACTAACCTTTTGTGGCGAATCTAAAGAGGAAGAAGGTCTTTCCAGGCAGTCCAAGTTCTTAGCATGGGTAACATGCCATGGTTCGCGCATTCTTAGATCTCCGCGGCTTTCAGTCCCTCCACAGCTCTCCAGGGCGGATCAGCCTCTGTAGCGGTATAATGTGAGTCGCGCGACTGCTTGTTACTCGCACACCACCATGGCGATTCCGCACTCCATCCTCCTCGCTCAACTTATTGCGCAAGCAGGTGATCTTAACCTATATCAAATACATAAGGTGCGACCGTTCGGATAGCATTCTCTTAGTGCCAGATCTACTAACATCACGGATCCGCAGTACATACAGAGTAAGCCTCCAACCGGGTTGTGCTTTCATCTTCTGAAATATTGTATCCAGTCAGCGTGATCACATGCTACGTTAGTAGAGTTGACTTCCCAGAGTTCTGAAACCGCTCAACGGGTTATAGGTGCTCGAGGCCATTGCCACGCTCCCTGATGAGGTATGCCGCCATTTATTGCCCGAGTCAGAGTTAAGGAGTAATGTCTCGATAGATGGCATATGTGTGGCCATCGGACTGGGGCCTCATAAAGATTTTATATCTCTTCAATAAGTATTCTCCTTTCGTGGACATAGCCTTATTGGTCCAAGGTGCGTCGAGTTTACCGGCATTGCATTTCTGCACTGAAGCCTGTGCAGTTGATATAATGTCTCATGACGCTGATGTCGGTTCGCAACATGATCAGCTGTGGTCCAGTATTGACTTACCACCGTAGGCGTGCGCGCTGCAGTTCCAGCTGTTAAACTGTGAGGTGATATGCGTGATATTGACGCTTCTCGACTAACATAGCTTTGCATAGACTGGTTGATCGTCGGCGTGCTGTGTTCCGAATGTGAGTCAGATACGCAAGACTCCATGTGTCAGCAGGGCTAAGTGATAAGTACCGTGATATTGATGCAGTCATCCTACTCGTTCGAACATATGCTCTCTGGGGTGGCGACCGGCATATCCTCTATTTCATGATCTTCGCGGCCGCTCTGATGACAGTAAGTAATATTCTGTTTTCCTCGATAGGTGCTATGTCCTCACATGGCTACACCCCGACTAGCCTCATGCTTTTTATGTCGCGTATGACATGCTCCGCGTCAACCTCAAATCGTGTAAGGCTTGCCTGCATGAAGCGTATTCGCACATCTCACTCTAGGAACAGTCGGGGATGATGCACAGACGGTCCGAATCCTTGGGTGTATGCCTGCAATCAATGACTTTGATGTCTGGCCAGCGAACGTATACATGATCTATGCAGAGCTGGGTCAGTAGCGTGGTTATGAAGCGTCGGCGGCAAAGCTGAAATCTGTTGTAGTGGTGGTCCTGTTGACACTGTTGAAGCGCTACTTGGATGATGTCTCATTTGGTACGCTTAGTGCTTCCTTCGTGTGCGCTTGCTCATCGGCTTCTTTGACATAGCCGATCATAATTCGCGCATGAGCATTCTCATGACCACCTTGTACCGCGATGGTGAGCCGATGGTTTCACGCTCCATAAAAAGGCATGCGTCGATCCTCATATTCACCACATTTCGCAGGAACCTGCTTTTGGGCAGTCGTCCTCGGTGACGCTTTCGTAATTCACAGGCAATAAGCCGGCTGACAAGTCACCCGTGTTGAACCCGGGGGGCGAAGGCCTCTCCCACGGGTGGCAACGACAGCGGATAGCCTGCAACTCACCTAGAAGGGTTGTTGGTTGTAAGAGGCTTGTTAGAGCGATGAGAGGAGATGTTCGAGTGAACTGAACTGTAGATTGGGGGTACAGAGGTCCCCTATATATACTACTGTACATCTGTGGCTACGTAGTACTATACAGTACATTCCCAGGATGCACAGTCGCACAGAGAAGCAGTGCGTACACAGCGAAGCTGTGTGTGTACCACATGAGTAGTACAGCCTCGGTTATTGCAGT